>NW_026087739.1:0-33475 GCF_022539395.1 Myiozetetes cayanensis | reverse complement strand
CCAGGCTGGGACAAGGACTCGTGCAGGGACCAAGCTGGCACTGGAGCTGTTGGCACTCTGAGCCATTGCCTGGATGTGGTTAGAGAAGATTTTGGAGGCTGTTCCCAGGATTCCATTGGTAGCTGGATCTCCCTGCAGCTGCAGCAGTCGGGGGAGGGTTTTTCCTTGTCCAGCCCGGTGGCTTCTGCTCATCAGCCTGGCACAGCCTGGGGCAGGTTTGCAGGGAACTGGAGACAGCACTGACAGGAGCTCTGGAAGGCAGGGAGCTGCAGGGATGGGCGTTTGCAAGGCTGAGGTGAAGTTTGTCAAAGCAGCAGAACATTCTCATTCTTGTGGGTTTTGTGGAGTTCCGTGTGGGTGCCAGGAGAACTGGGTCAGAACTGGGTTTTGTGATCAGAGAGCTGCATCTCTAAATTTGGCAGGCTGTGTGGTGGAAATGAAGTGGTAGCCCCAGAGGCTGATGCTTTCTGTCTCCAGGTATCCCCAGGACGCTGCTAATCCCGAGGGATCTGCTCTGGGTCCAGGCTGTCCATGCTGGAGCGCCCTGGTGGCTGCAGTCCTAAGCCTGCAGAGACAAAGACAGCCCCGGCCCAAGTGGCCTTTGGCCCCTTGTGCGGAATGTGGGGTGAGCCTGCAAGCGTGCAGAAGGGCAGAGTGAGGGCTGTGCTACAGACTGACGCTGGAAAGGGCAGTGTTTCCCCAGAGGGGGGAGGTTTGGGCCCACAGGCTGAGTTTGAGGAGGGTCAGGGTGACAGACGCTGCTGCCTTTTGTTGCCTGCTGAGGTTTTCTGCCCCCCGCTGGAGCGGGGGAACTGAGAGGGAATGGAAAGAGATTTGAGGGGGATTAGAGGGGAAATAGGGAGAAGATGGGGAATTGAGAGAGAATAAAGGGGAAATTGAGAGGGAATAGAATCATAGCATCAGCTAGGTTGGAAAGGACCTCTGAGATCATCAAGTCCAACCCTTGATCCAACCCCACTGTGATTACCAGATCATGGTGCTCAGTGCCACATCCAGCCTTCACCTTAAAAACCTCCAGGGAGGGAGAATCCACCACTCCCCTGGGCAGCTCATTCTAATGCCTGATTACCCTCTCTGTAAAGAATTTCTTCCTAATATCCAACCTAAACCTCCCCTGGCACAGGTTAAGACCGTGCCCTCTTGTCTTACTGAGAGCTGCCTGGGAGAAGAGACCGACCCCCACCTTGATACAACCTCCTCTCAGGGAGTTGTAGAGAGGGATGAGGTCTCCCCCGAGCCTCCTCTTCAGGCTCAACAACCCCAGCGGTGCTGGTTTCACAAAAAGTAATTTCGTAATTACTGGGTAGAAACCCCTCATTTGTTAATTGGGTAAACTAGGTTCATTACTTCATTAGTGGAAAAAATTCATTTGTCATTTCATTGATGAGTGAAAAACAATCAATTATTGGAAAATGTCATCATTTAATGACCTAATTGGTTGCACAATTGTCATTTTCTAGTGTATCTGTGTACCAGTGGGATGTGTTGTGGGTAGGTGAAACAAATTAATTAGTTATTTGCTAATTAGTGGGTTATTAATTAGTACTAGTGAGTGGAATGGGGTCGCAGAGCATAGGTAATCTTGGCTTCTCCCAACCTCTCCCACCCTCGATACAGCTCAGGAAATTAGGTTTGCAAAGGAGAGCTCTCCTCTGAGGAGGCAGCTGGGGCTGGCATTCTTCCCTAAAGGTGCATTCAAACCCTCCACCCTTTACCAATTTCACCCCAATATTCCCCCCATGTCATTCCTTCATTTGCACTGAAGCTCAACAAGGCTGCAGGACAACAGAGTGATGTATCACTTCAACCAAATTTGTATGTGAAGCTACATACATTGCTCACCTTCATGGAACGTTATTTGTTACAAGGACTGGAAAAAAAGATATCCTTCAAGTCATCAATTTATTAGGGTATCAAAACTCATCCTTGTAACCCTAAATGTATTGACTGCATATGAAATACTGACTGCTTCATTGTACGACATTTTATTCAGCTATACCAACTAACTCCGAAAGGATTGAACATTTTTATTATAAACTTCAATTCACTTTCTTCAGAAATGAGTTAGAAACATTTTCACACATGCCTGGACCTTGACTTTTCAGATAAATGTCCCAGTGCTCTATTTCAACTAATTTCTGGAATAATACTTCTAAGCATTGCCACTGAATATTCCAATGCCTAAGGTTACCAGAATGGGCATAGCAACGTGCCATTTCATTAGCATTCCATTTTCTTTCAAATCTTACAGATGATAAGCCATCTCATGTAATACTAGTAAAGTTAACTGTTAAAAGTCACATGAGTTCATTTCAGCTGTTAAGGCACATCCTTTCCTCTGCACAAGTTAGTTTTACATACAGTAACAATAAACTAAACTCATGGCATTTCAACATACTGCACTTGTTGCAGATATATTGTTACTGTGGTAATTAAAAAACTAACATAAATTTGTAAGAAATACAATTCCAATACATGTATGAGAATTTATTGTACCACCATTCATATAAAGCATTTCAGTCCAAAATGGTCAGAAACAATCTTAAATATCTTCATAAGAATTTATAAACATTAGTAAAGATATACCACAGACTACAGCTTTCTATGTTTTCAAGTGTAAGTTCTGGTAAATATCCATATTTCAATAAAATGGACAATACCAGTAGAGATGCATACCTCTTTTGTCTTTATTTATAAAGAAGTGACAACACTAGAAAACACCTTGATAACCAGTGCTTTGAACAGTGAAGGTGGGATCTAAAAAAACTCTGATTAAACTAAGCAACCTTAGGTCTTTATCAAGTTGCACATCTGCTAGGAATGCTGAAATGCAAGACTTTACACCTCCAATATTCCAAAATGGAACAGCCACATGATATCAAATATAATCTCCAATTTCCAAACCGGTACATAAAAAAGCCATCACCAAGTATTAAAAGATCACTGCAAGTTCTTATTGCTTTTTCAGTTAAATAAGAATCTTCAAATAAACCAAAACCCAAACAATTTCTACAGTATCTTGCTTATCCTCCTGTTCATTTATTAACAACGGAAGCAATCAGTTATTATATGATGCGGCAAAAGAGCATTTAAGAACACCCAAACAAAACCTATTTCAGTACATGGACATCCCCACCCTCCCCCTGAAACCCACTATAACCACTTAGTGCCAGTAGAGGAGCAAACCTCGGTAAGACAAAACCAGAAATGTGACTACAATAAGAAGGAAACACAAAGGGAGATAAAGCTTCCTTAAATATTCAAAATCTGATGTCCTCCAAAACAAAGCACATACTCCTCATAATTTAAAAAGGGAAGTTGCTTTCTATGTATCTAATCCTCACACATGCTGAGTAGTTCTCAAGTCCACTGAGAGTTCCACTGCGCAGCAGTTTATTTTGATTCAACAATGCTTCAAAAACCACAAGGATATTCAATGCGCTTTTTACTAAGGAGAAGAATAAAACAAATGCATGTTGACTTTGTTCTTGCCAGTTCAGCATTTCTGCAGCAATTCCATTTGTTTCTTTCAGTAGGAAAGTTCTGCCAGCATCAGTCTTCAGAATCATCTTCAGAAGCTGTTGGAACAACACAGTATAATCAGAAGCCTTGACAAAAGTCTGTGAAATTAAAGCACTTCAGGATACGCAGAGGAAATAAAAGTAATTCTATAATATTAAATAGCAGATTGTAATACCCACCCAAACCTGGTGTAATCACATAGATTAATTCTTAAATGCATCTCATGTCTGAAAAATATAGCATTTTCAAATCAAAACTCAAGAGTACAGAAGGCAGTGTCCTCCTGCTCTTCTTCCTCAAAGTAAAAGGAAGAAAACTTATTAAGCCAGAGATTCAACTTTTATGTAGTGTCTACAGTGGCTAATTCCAACAGTAATCAAAGGAGGATATATTCAATCCATGACAGCAGCACCCAACACCAGGGAAAGAAATGATTCACAAAAATGTTAACAATTTAGATACTAAAATATCCTGAAAGACTCAGCCATCTGAACAAACGAAGACTCTGAAATTTTTAAATATATACAGATATATGTGTTGTTTAATGCAACTTGGGCCTACTTGAAAGCAGCTCTTCTCTCCAGCCCTGTTCTTTCACCATATGCAAGATGAACATGAAGCCCACACATGCATAGGATTTTGCTGTTGCAAGGTGAATTAAAGAGACAAATACATACTTGTCGACTATGAAAGAAAAGTCAGTATACACATCTACATCAGGTTTGCAAAGCATGAGCTTATCTGTAACAGGAATTTACTACATCCTCTTAAGCCAAGTCTGCAGGCAAGAAAGTATTTCCATTGAAGTAATTTGTTCCACTCCTGAATACAGAAAGAAAAGCCTGACTCCTTGCTTCTTCAGTTCTTAGAAGACAAATGTAACTAAAGTGCATCAGTGATAAATCTAAAACTCAGCATTCCTCACCTGCAAGTGAAAGGCTGAATCAAATACAGATTGAATTAAGGTGTAAAATGACACTCATTAAGGCTAATTTTTACTCTAATAAGGATGCACATAACTTAAGAATTAATTCAGAACTTTAGCCCACCTTTGACTGCTCTGAGGCAATAATCATCTCGAACTAAAACTCACACACACACACTCCCCGTTCCTTATAGTACTTCAAATGCATCCTGTGTAGTGACAATTCATATACAAACTTTGAATGTCAACAGACATTCACGTGCACACGAGGGAAGAAAAAGGCAGATCAACTACCCTTCTACTGCCTATTCATCACGCCTAGAAATAGATCCAGGATACATTTACCAGAAGTCAGCACGAAGTTTTGAATTTTTGATTTTTTTTCAAATGTCTTCTTTTCTCTTAACACAGAGCCCAACAGCACTAGGAAAAATCATTTTGTGGGTCTGTACAGAGCACAGAATTTAATGAAAAACTGGCAACCTTTCAATATCCTTCATGAGGTGCGGTAGGTCTGATCAAGGAACCCAAACAACCAAAAAGTGCGTGTGAATGGAAAAAAGGGAGAAGGCAAAAAAAAAGAAGGGGAAGAGGAAAAAACTGCAAAAGAAATATGTAACTTAAGTGCAGTGAAATTCAACTCTAAATGTTTCATTCCTACTAAAACTCCTGTAGGTGTCACCAATAATCCCATAATTAGGTACTACAAGAATTACAATAACCAACTGTAACTAGTAAGGAATTTTGTAATCTCTTGCAGATAACACTTCGGTAGTCTAAACAGTTCTATACTGTTGGGAAATTAATCATGGAGAATTAAAACCGGTTCCCCCTCGGAATAGTTCTACTGATAATGGAAAAAGCACTGCTGGGTCAAGTAAAGTTTTCAGTAATTATGTTCATATCATGAATCTTGGCAAGGAGGATTGTACTCATTTAGCTTTGAGTTGATCTAATGGGAGGGGAGGGGAAGAGGGGAAGCACCTACTTTCAATATCTTCCATATGTGCCTGAAGAGTTCTTGCAAGGTTAATAAACTAGAAACAAGGCAGAGAGAAAGTAGTTTAAAAGTTGCAAAGTTATCTGCAGAAATTTGCAACAAGTTAGCAAAGTTTTCTTCACTTTTACATCCCAAAGCTTCATGCCATATGTTGGTTACCCTAACCCATTTTCCCAACTTACAAAAATCAGTGCAAAATTTAATATAAATCCCCACACATTAGACTTCAAACTGCTACTGCACAGTTATTTCAGCTTCCACTCTATGTCAAACGTTTCTGGTAGCAGTTAGTGGCATCATCTTCATGTTCTACAGTCTGTAAAACACATCAGTTTTGAAAGCAGCAAATATAAACAAGTGCCAGTTTAATGAATACCATTCCTAAAAGCTGTAATGCAGAAAAACATAATCATGGTAAGGATTTGGTTGGATCCATTTAATTGACTTCACTATTATTATGACAAAACAGGGTCCTTGATTGAATGAGATTAATGAAAAATGCATGAATACAGTTACAGTTTTTGTTTACCCATAAAATCTTAAGACCAGGATTACTATTAGGCAATGGTGGTAGTTTAGTGTTGGAAGCACATGGTACTAAAACCCAAAGCCAAAATCCCTAGGAATAACATGTCTCAGCCAAGTGGTTTTCTTTTATCACTGGCAATCTGCATCACCGTTTCAGTTCAAGTCCAGATGTTGAGACACAGCAAATAAAATGAGTCTCATCTGCTCACTTTTATGCTTGGTATCGAACAGCAGCACTGGTGCTCTCACTGGGTTAAAATGCAGTGTCACACACAGAAGTATGTAATGCCTCCTCTGATGAAAATCCAGTAAAAACAACTTCTGTAATACACTCAAGCTGTACTATACTGGATGCTGGCTACTGTTAGATTATGTGTCTTTTGTATCTCTACACTCACACCAGGGAAACTGCACATTTTACTTGTGGACCGTGGAATACAAATTTTACATTAGGTGTGTACAGAAAAGAGGACCGCTGTTCTAGGACCTTAAGAGATTAGAGGCCTGCCTCTTCCCCAAAGGCCTAGTGCCTGCTGGCAGTCAACCATTCCAATACCCACTGGATAAGCTTAATAGTGTCACTTCTCTGTATCCAAGTAAAAAAGCCCGATATGATCAGCTTTTCAAGGTGCTCAGTTGACTAAGAGTACTGATTCATTACCTAGTATCAAATAAACATGTAGAATACTGGATTTCTGAGTGAGACACTATGCAGGAAGAACTTTGTATGCTGATCTCTTACTTGTAAAATGTGCACTTAGCATGTTTCTATGCCAAGTCATTTAAGTGACAAGAGTACAGTCAAACACAAATAACAGGAGTTTAGACTAATGCCAAAAAAATCATACTGTAGCTATAGTCTGTTTCACAATATTCATAGTCAAGTACGTATTTAGGCGTAGTCCATGAGACAATCACTGCAAGTTCTAGACCTCTGCAATGTAGACCGGCATAATGAGAAAAATTAAACAAATCAGGTAGTCCAACATTCTTAACTGCATGTTTTGTACAGGGAGCGTTTAACATTCCAGTTTTGTGTAAGTTCACAGTGATCATGACAACATACATGCAAACCAATGAATGACCAACAACCTTGACAAGAAGCATTCTGCAACACAGTAACTGCAGGTTTCAAATCAAACATGGTGGTACTGCACTGACAAGCCCAGCCCATTTTAGACCTAAAATTCTTTTAAAAACCATGTTTCTTGGGTATCTAGCTCCTAGGTCACTCAAGGTAACGATCCCTGCAGAAAATCACTTCATACTTACTCTGACACGTGTGCTGGCCTCGTTGGCAGTTCCTAACATGTCAGAAAAGCGCTGCTCGCATAAGTGTAACAACACTACAAGGTAGAGACCAGAGCTGATAAATTCATAGTCTGCCTTAAAAGAGATCAAAAGAAACATTCAGAATGTCAGTAATACATCTGCATATATGATTCAAAAAGTAGAATAAGATTTTACTGGAATGCTTATATATTTATCTCTAGTTGTTCCAAGAGAATTAGGGAAACGAAATACAAAACAATTTTAATTACTGAAAAGTTATTTATACTTCTGGTTCTTTCCACGCACCTTGGACCTAACATGTTATCCTTGAAGATAAACAGAGTTCTACAAACAAAATCTCAGCGTGATTAGTTTAGAGGAAAGAATCAGAGTATTATATCACTTGGAAAAATAAAATTAATGAACATTCTTGGTTTCTTCTCCGTGATTCCAATGCTTTACAGAAAGCCAAAATAAAGGAATATATTTTCAGAATGCTATGATGTTATAATTATTTTGAGAAATTCCTTTCCCCAAGATAAAGAAAACCTTTAAAAATGCTAGCACTGAACAGATAATTTAGTCAACCTTTTACAAAAAAAATTCAAAGCTTATTTCTAATTAAGTACAGTGACAGTGACCAATAATCAGTAGTATTAAAACATAAGATGATGGCACTCTCAAGAAAGTTTCAGAGTCTGTCCCAAGTGATAGGAATTATGGGTACTAGCATAAGAACTTAAAATAATAAAAAAACATAGAGGTTGATGTTTTGCCTCAAAACTGATGTTACTTGGTATTCTCTTTCAACTTCTGAGGTAGGCTTTATATATTCTCAGAATACAACCCAGAGAATAAGGAAACCCCTCTGCATAAAGTTAACTAAAAACACCAGCTTTGTGTTATTTACTCATTTTAAATACTACACAATCCAGTAGTTCTAAGATAATGTATTTTCTATAACAAGAGTAATACTAATGGGCCTTTGATTATTTTTAATTTAGGAAACAACTTGAAGGAGCAGTCAGAAGCTGTTAGAAAAGAGGTTAGTTCCTATCACTTCAACAAAACACAAAAAGTTTGTAATGGTACATTCCAAACAACCACTAAGTGTCTTCAGCTAAAAGCAAAGACAACTCATGACAATGTGAAGTTCAATCTATAATATAATAATGGCCAGTCTTCGCGAGCGAAGATCCGGGGAAGGTCTTTACACCTTCCAGCCTGCGCATTGGATTTTTTAGGTGAGGCACAGTGTGCGCGGAACTGAGCCCACCCTTTAATCCTAAGGTTCATCTGCCGGGGCCAAGCGAGCTTGGACGGTGGCAGCGAGGTCCTCAGGACGTAGATGGATTGCCTTTTTACAGGGTTAACGAGCTCCATCTGGCCCGGGAGTGTCCCTGACCGGGAATCGAACCCGGGCCTCGGCGGTGACAGCGCCGCGCCCTTAACCACTAGACCACCAGGGGCTCCCACGAAATTCAATCTAATCGTAATGGAATTCACACTGCACCTATGTGATAGAGACAAGGGGCTGCAAAGCTAGATGGCAGATCTGCAACTAAGAGAAAAGATACATCACACTTACTGAAAGCTCAGCTATAGGAAGCAGAGCAGAAAGACAGAACTGGTCTGAATATTGAGGAGACAAATCTGTTCCACATTGACATTAGTTTCTATGCATAACAGTCCTTCTGAAATAGAGATGCATTTGCCTTCTTAAAGAAGACTGTCCTCCCAGCACTAAACCAACACTTACCAAATTAAGTAAAAGATACTAACTTGTTCATTTGCATGTGCCCTATAGAGTTCATGAATGTCAAAGTCTTCCAGATTCAGATGTAACTTCTCCTTGCACAATTCGCAAGTTGTCACTGCTTCCAAAGAAGAACCTGGTGAGGAGGGGAGCAAGGGGTTTTAAGAATGTATGACACAATCATACAAACATTGCAAACTCTAAGTATAAGTTTTGGCTTTATTTTGCAGAGCAAGGTTAGAAGAAAAGAAAGCCTCTAAATGTAGTGACATCTGCTACTGTCAAAATTTAAATGCTGTGGAACATTTTTCCTCTATATGGCTGCACCTATTTTGCCTCATATTCATTTTGGATACAACAAGCCTCTTACTGGAAGTCTGGCATAAAATTACTTCTTGGGTTTGTTGAATTTTACCGCGTAATCCAAAATGCACACAAAAGTAAGAATAAATATACCAGAATAGCTTAAAGTTATTGTCAGAGTAACGTTTTGTCTTAAGTACCAGTTCTAAAACAAGCTGCTCCATAAGCAACCAGGTGAACAAAGCAAGGTGATGGTGGATTTATGTCTTTACAATACAGTTAAATACCTCAAATTAATTTCTTCTATAGGCTGAGGCTTCTAATACATCCCTACTCTGATGTGTATCCTCTGATACTGAGTAAAAAAGCAAACAGATGCTAGCACCTTCATTTGGTAAAAAGTATTCCATGATTTTTGTGTCTTCTACCAATACTGCAGATAACTTAGTTATAAACTGGTCAATCAATTTATTACAAAAATTTTTTCCCAGTGTGCAATGTGTGAAGTGTTTCTTAAAAAATCCTATACGCACTTTGAAGTAGTTTTTGAACAAGTAGTTTTAAAGTGCCTTGAACAAGAGCTAGTATGTTTAAAAAAAAAAATAAAGTACTTAAGTCTATTTACAACTGAAAAACATTTCTGGATTTTAAAATTCTTATTGCTCTGCTACAGTCAGCTTGGCTATATAAGTCTTGCAAAAAAGCACAACCATACTCATAAGGAAGGGTGGGGAGCAAACTCCACCCCAAGCAGTACCACCAAAGTGACAGAGTAGTTCTAAGGCTACACTTCGTCTGTGTACTTTGTCTAATACCTTAAAAGACAACCCTAAAAATGTAATTCTCAAAACAACAAACAGTTCTTGGAACTACTCACATGAGAAACTGTACAGACACACAATAAGTATGGAAGTGCCACACTGCTGTTTGTCCCCACTTCTCGTTTTTCAACTAAATATCTCAGTAAGTGCAATCCTTCTTATAGGCCTCCCTATATAACTGGAAGCCTACCTTGGTCGAGGGTCTGCTTTACCTGAATTAATCTTGGACTGAAGCCACTTTTTCATGCACTCCTGGTGAACATACTGAAGACTTCCAGTGCATTTGCATGGCTCTATTAAAAGGTTGTCAGAACTTGCAGAGGACATTTGACAGATTCTGCATAAGTCACCCTCTTCATCTTCAGAATCTTCTAAAAGCAGGCTGAATAGGAAGGAATACCAATAAACACTGTAACACATTTCATGAAAGATTTATATAACGAAAATTCTATTTATCTAACTGTTCTCAAACCAAGCAGCTTAAAACAAGCTTCTGTAAAGACAAAAGTGAGAATAGAGGTGACAGGGGACTGAGTTGCTGCCTCCTCTGAAGGAGAGTTTTCTTTCAAAATCACGAGTGCAGAAAGCCCTCTCATCTTAAGACAGGTACATTTTACTATCTCAAAAAAATTACTAATTTACCTCTCTTTAATTTTCTGAAGTCTTTCTGGATCTCTTGAAGGTAGTACTTTAGACTTGCCACTTTCTTGTCCATCAGATTGATTCCAGCCAGAAGGAATAATATCTACAGTTATCATAAGATTGTCAGATAGACTGCTTCCTAATGTCGGAGGCACCGCAAAGCGAAAGAGAGAACCAGGCAGAATTCCAGAACTTCTACTGTGGGCTGAATCTGGTGGGGAGGCAGTAGCTGTAGAAATACCAGACACTGCAGGTGGTGGTGGTCTGCTAACAGAAGCCCGAGGAGGGCTACCTGATGCTTCAAGAGAGGTCTCCTCACCTGACCCTCTCCTTCTAAAGACATGTTGCGATCTAGCAGTTGTATCAGAGGTAGAGATCCTTGCAGATTCATCTCTTCCTTCTCTTCTTCTTCTAGAAAAGAGAGGTGTACATCTGTTCCTCAAAGAGGATGACAACCAGGATCCTGCGCTCCTACTTTCAGAGTCTGGTCTGTAGCTGTCCCCATCTGAATCAGAGTTGCGATTCTGTGAAACTCCTGATAAACCCCATCTTCGTCCAAGAAAACTAAACCCCTGAGAAGCTTCAGACGACTGAAGTCCTGGAACTTCTGGAGTTGCAGCTCCATTACTACTCGACAGAGTAGAAGCCTGAACTCTTGGGACCACTGTTGACTCTTCAGAGCCTAATGATCTTGTATGCAATGGGTCTTGGCTCGACCTTCGAGAGAAAAATGTAGATGACATACTAGATGCTAAACGGGACAGCAGCTGCCTGGTTGTGCGCCTCCCTTCACTGTCAGCTGCAGACTCATTCGGTGACCTCTGGGAAGATAAAACCCTTTCAGAACCCCTTGAGGAAGGGGTTTCATCTCTCATGGCAGTAAGAGAAAATGCTGGGTGCATGCTCCTCTGGGGAAATTCTAATTCATTTCTCCTTTGTCTTGAAGAATAGCTGGATCTTGAAGAGCTCATATTAGAGTCTCTGTTGAAAAAAGATGGCTGATGATCAGAAGGCAACTGGTGGTTCACGGATGCATTCAGCCTCAAAGTGCTTAAGGAGCTCTCTTTTGGTCTTGCTCCCTCTGCATATGAAGAGGCAGGTCTGTCTTGAAGGTCTGTTGCAGAAAAACAGAGAAAAATACAATGACAAGATGTGCTCTAACACAGCAGTAGACACTCACGGTCAGGTTCAAAAAGGCTCCAAGCAACCTGACCTAGTTAAAGATGTCCCTGCTCATTGCAGAGTGATTGGACTAGATGGACTTTAAAGGTCCCTTCCAACCCAAAACATTCTATGATTCTTACAAGTGTATTTTCTGTAAATACTGTCCAAGTACCTCAACACACTGAGAAGAACTCCACTGTAGCTGAAATGTAGTTAACACTACATGAATCATCTGAGGTGGTTAAAATCAGATAGTCTCCCTTCTAAAATGGCTAGATTTGGAGGTTGGGGATGGGAAAAGGGGGGAGGAAGAAGAAGCATAGGTAGATGAAGGTAGGAAACAGAAGCTCTCTATGATTCTGGAATTGAAACCTTTCATGTTTGTAGTTTTGGTTACTTTTTTTTATGGGTTCTACATTGCAATCACCATTTATTGCTGAAGCTGAGGTTTATGCATCTGGCAGATTTTAACTAAAGAAATATCTGCACAGATGCCAAGCATCTGCCATACAGTTTTGATTACACAGCAGGGAACACAGTCACGAGTTATTTTTACAGCACTTAAAAGCAGCACTACTGCTAGAAATGCAGCAGGGACAGTATAAAGCACGGTTGTTCACTTATCCACTTCTCTCATTAGGCTCTATCATGTAATCTGAACTGTCCACTTTACTAAAGAAGTGTAGAGTATGATGACATTAAAACATACTCCTCTGCTGAGGCAGGACTGCAGGCTGAAATGCGGAACTAGTTTTTAGCTTTTCTGCTTATCTTCTATAATTATAAAAATGACATTTTTTTAAACCTCTGCTTTAAAAAATATCACTGAATACACCTGCAAAAGGTAGCAGATCAAGATTGACGATGAGTTTCCCCAGAAACAACTCTAGAAGGCCACAACACTTTGAACAGAAAATGACAATTACAGCACAGAAGTCCTTACGAATCCCATCACCTGCCATGAGACAAACCTCTTGCATCATGCAAAATATTTGTTCATTCATTTTTATTTTCAGTGGTCTAGGGGTGTTCCCTAATACCCATTTGAGAACACAAATGAAAAGAGATAATATGCCATGGGCACCTTTAGGAAAAAAGTTTCCTGGGTCAAATTAACATTATTTTTTTTCCCATACCTAAATACAAAGTGATCTTAAAGTAGAAAAGAGCCTTACTAACTAATCACACAGTTACAATGGTGAGCACCACTTTGACATGACTGAATGCATCTACAAGGTAGACCATTTATGTATCCTTTAGTGGTTTTGCCAATGCATGCCAAGTGGCCAACCAACCTTATTTAAAAGGATACCTTAAAATTAAAAAGATATTTTGGGTTTGTGTTTTGAGTAAAATATTAACATGCCCAGAGAAGATGTGGACATCCCATCCCTTAGGTGTTCATGGACGTGGCTTTGAGCAAACTGGTATAGTGCAAAGTATTCCTAACCATGGCAGGGGGTTGGAATAAGATGAGCTTAAAGATCCCTTTCAAACCAAATCATTCTGTGATTCTACAAACATGTTCAGTAACTAAAAGGGATACAAACTGTAGATTTACAAGCTTTCAGTTGCACAATTCATACATGTTGAAGGTGAAAAGTCACTGTTTCTGTAGGTCGGATCCACCACATTGTTAACAGACAGATCTGTTGTTCTTTCTAACTCTCTTCGCATCACTGATGAAGACCTAGGAATCCTACTGCATCTCCATGAGGAATCTAGAAAGAAAAAGTAAATAAATCCTCTGTTTTGGTAATCATCCATTAAAGTTGGCACTTGCACATGCATTTTTGTTATTCCACATCAACAGTGAGTTTAACATTACCATTAAACTGATTAAGTGGTCAGTGGCAAACATAAAGCCCAGAATGAGCAGCATTCTGCTGACCCTGGCACGCACTTAATCTTGCAGTGAGTTCTGAAAGCCAAATGAAAAGTAATAATAGTTTTGTGAAGAGTCAGACCCATTAACACTCAGACGGGACAAAGAGAAGTAGCATCTTGCTTCCTCATGGTAGCAAGTTCTTACACAGGTTTCACAACATAGCAAAAACAGCAGCCTGACGCTTAGTAAATGCTGCCATTCTTCTTGATGCTACTTAAATGCTTCCAAAATTCATTTTCCACAAAGACAGCTGAAGCTTAAATGTAGTTTAGACACAACTTTAAGAACAATTACTAATACAGTTTTTATTACAGAGTAAAACAATTCAGTGTAAAAAAGGATGTTATTTTTTTACAAACAGCTTCAACCACCACATAGGGAACTGTACACACTTCAGCTGTGGACAAAACTCTTGTTCCAAATAAGTGTTCTTCAACAGTTCTGAAAAATTCACCTTGATTTTGTTCACTGCTAACTTAGAAATCTAATTTAAGCATTCCTTGGTCAGCAGCATAATGACCAACCAATCTAGAAATGGAAAGACAAACAGTTCTACTCCACAGTGAGAAATGCTAACAGTTGTCATCTTATTAACAGAGTCAGAAAGCATCATTAATACTGGGGTTTAAGTAGGAACTTACTTTTATTTAGATTGGCTGTGAGGTTCCAGAAGGGGACATTAATCCATGCTTATAAGGGTAGTCTGAATGAAACTAATGGTCTTTTTCAAAATGTTCTAGAAATATTTTTAGCGCAAGTTTTTGACTGTTACTTCCCGAGTTTTAGACTTTTGTTGGCATATTGCTTAAATTCTGTCTATCCAAGTTCCACCAACTTACTTCAAGATACCTTTAACGAAAACCTCAGGTCTTCACTTAAGAGCTCTTAGAATGTTTCTTTTTGTGTGGCTTACAGAATGAATTTAGGCCCTGCTAAAAAAAGAACTTCTTCCCTGACCCCTACCCACAGTGCTCTAACCAGCCACAACACTGGGCTTGGAACATATTACTAAATACAGTAAAGATTTCTTTTCTGCACTCCCTGGCACACACTGATGTACCAACACAATTTGACTCATGAAATAAGAGCAGCTGCACTCATTCTTTCCTTGAAATGTTAACCAATTAAGACATACTTGAGCCACGAAGTTCAGCTTTACTGCAAATGGAATAGGCACAGGTAAAAATTCTGAAATTACATGAGTACAACTGGGTTTTCAAAAGACCATGTTAAGAGCATTCTTGGTACTTGGGATACTGCTGTCATTACGCACATACTCTTCTGATAGGCATAGGCTTTTATTATTTAAGAATAATAAAGGCATAATATATCAAAGCAAGTCTTTTAAAACTTGATAAAACCTGATCTTACTACTCAGACAACTGCGATGTAACTCAGCTCAAGTAATCAACCTCTCACCTGAAAAGGCAGACAAGCCATTACTTCTCACAGAAGAGGTAGATGTACACGATAGCTTAGGTCTCTTTGAATCACTGTCTTGCTGCTGTCTTGAATATGCTCCTTGAGTTCTCTCAGACTCACCATAACATCCAGATGTAAAATGAGAGGAAGACGATGTCGACTGAAATAACATTAAAAAATTACACAGTATTTCAGATGGGCTTACACTGAACAAAAGTGTACATAATGTAAAATCCACAAAAATAGTATAGAGTAAGTCTTAGATATAAAACCTTTTCTTTAAAAATAACTTAGGAGTTGTGCTTGCACTCTTAATCAGTATTTCCAGGTTTACTCAATACAGTCCTACCAAAAAAGCCAGTTCCCATGACATTCAAGTATCATTTTTCCTTTATAGACAGATATGGCTTACAGGGAAAAAATTATATTCCTGGCCTCTAAGATGCTATAAACACAATCAAATATAGCTTTACAGATCTTCAAGAGAACATAATTTTGCTGTCCAGACATTGCCAAAAATCAATCAGCAACATTCTTTTATTTAACAGTTTAACTATTCCAACTTATTTTTAGCAACCTAAAGTATAATTAGTTAAGGAGTGTCGTGGTTTTGCCCACCAGCCCATCCCTGGGGCTGAGGATGGTTTTGTCCAGGTGATTTCCGGACAAAAAAACCAATCAAAAAGTTCAGTGACGCCTTTGCTAATTACATCTTTAAGAAAACGGAAGAGAAGGTTGTTGCGCAGTTGAAATTAGGAACAGCAGCCATGTAGGAGAGAAACGGTGGGCCCGAGGAGGGCCAAGGCCCCCTCCTCCCCCGGCTTGGGCCAGGGGGGGGGCAGGTGCAGCACTGAAGCCTCCCTTCTCTCTTGTGAGAGAGTGAAGAAAAAAAGGTTTAAAAGACGAACTGCTTAGATGAGAAACCGCTGTAGAAGAATTCCAGCCATGAGATAAGAGAACTTCCAAGGTCAAAGCTGCAGTCGCAGGAGAGAGAAGAAAAGTTCAAAGGGGGGAGAACTGCTGTTTTTCTCCTTTTCGCTCTCCCTCCCTTCAGCAGGGTAAAGACTGAAAAATAAAATCCCTGCCACCTGTGAAAGTTTGTTGGGGTGAAGAGACCTCCCGTGCGGCTCATAGAGGAGCTTGTGGATGCACCAGAGATTTGTGACTTTAACAGAGAGAAAGCCTTATGCTGGAGTAAAAGCGGCTCAGATGAGGCAGAGTCCTGTTAAAGACTTTGTGACCCTCGAAGGGGACGATGCTTATGCTGGAGCGAGACGGCTCAGATAAACTTGGGATCTCAGTGAGAGATCCATGCTGCTGCTGTTGAAGATTTATGACCCTGACGGGTATTAGAACCTACGCTGGAACACAAAACGGTTCAGGTAGGGATGTTGGGATCCATGTGTGGGATCCGTGCTACTGGTGCTAGAGAGAACCTACGCTGGAGCAGAAATGGCTCAGGTGGGATATTGAGATCCAAGTAAGGGATCCAGACTGGACCCATGCCGAGAAGTCAATCAAGGACTGTTCTCCCATGGGGAGGGACCTCCATAGGGAAACAGGGGTGAACTCTTAAACCATTATCCCCTGTAACTCTGTGGAAGAAGATCCATAGTAAGCAAGTGTCCCCTTGCAAGCCTATGGAAGGAGACCCTTCAGGACCTGGGTAACCCCCAGCCTTCGGTTTTAGCCCAGGAGGGGGGTAGGCCCAGCCCTGGAGGCCAACACAGAATGAGAGAGAGATAAAGAAGTTCCAACTGCGACAAAAGTGCTACAGAGTTACTGGAGAGAGAGAGCTGGAATTCTGAGAACAGAAAAAGACTGCTTCTCCTCCTTGGACTGATATAAAGGGAAGTGGGGGGAGAAGTATCTTCTGTAAATACATAATACCTTTTACTTAAGTAGAATTGTTGTAAATATAATTCTTTAGTTTTAGTTTGTTAATAATAAATACTCATACTTTTTTTTATTCAGTCTCTTTTTGTCTGCATAAACCTTCTCTCAACTGATAGTAATTGTATGAGGGGTGTAAAAGTAAATTGAGCCAGGACAAAACCACGACAAGGAGTGAGCTTCAAGTAAACTGTTTGAAACAGGTATATTTTGATTGCAATAAGCCCAAGTGCTACTGAAGCAGTTCAGAGTAAAGAACAGGTACGAAACAATTTTTGCAGTGTAGAACAGTGAAATAAAACATTTTCAGAAACTAGTACCCTACTACTTAGAAAAAAAATTGGGATAGCCTATAAAGCTGTTTGTCTGGTTACTTGCAGCCAAGGCATTCCTTTTCTATTTGAAATGGTTTGGATTTATTTTTTCATATATATTAAAAAAAAAAAAAGTTGAGATCAATATAAAGCACAATTGAGCTGCTTGTCTTCTCCAAAAACTATCTACAACCAAGATCCTTTAAGGATCAACCAAATTGCAGGATATGTTATAGCTATAGGGTGTTATTTTGTCATGGTTTTTACTAAATTTAAGCCACAACTCTTTCAAACTAAAAAGTATCTAGGTATTTCTCTCATCCCATCATAAAAGACAGATAGGGAGACGCAGAAACCAACAACAAAAACCAAGTACAAAGCTAGGTTATTTTCCCTTAGGAATCCTCTACTTAACATATTATTTATTTTTTAGTCATTTACAATTTGAGAAGTGGAAGTTTCTGAGTGTCTTCTGCAATGTTCACTGAAATTTAAGAGAAATATTAACCTTAATGGAGAAAAAAAAAAGATATTCATCTTGAAAACTCTATAGCATCAACTGAACTAGGTATGTAGACCACTTACAACCACAGATTCCATTTCCATTTAAGTACACTGACCATGGCTTCCCCTGAAGGGCAGCATATGCACACTAGTTTCTCTCTCCCCCTCCCCATTATTTCAGTGTCTTCACCTTCAAGTCACCTAAGAAAACAAACACCTCTTTAACGATTCCAGCACTCTTATGTACCCAAACTTTCAGTTTGAGAGTGAGCAGAATTCTTACTTGTTCACTACCATCCCATCAAAGTTGCTCAGTTTTCTGCTTTTCCCATCTTAATGTTTGTACTGCACTTAGAAGTGTTTTATTATCACTCTACAACGTATAAGCATGGCACAAACTAACTACTTTATTTTTGGAGTTACAAAGGCACATTCTAGAAACCAGTTATGACAAGCTGTTAAGGCCTGAGCCTTGAATCTCATGTAAACAATTAAGCCTCCATTTTCTTTCACAGTATAATGTAAGCAGTAATCAGTAAGCACAAGAAGACTATTAACTACTCCTCCACAATTAAGTTTCTTAAAGCAGGTCTTCACATCCACCAACTTTGTGTTAACTCACAGAACTGGTACCATCCAAAATCCACAACCCGTTGAAATACCTGATGGAACAAGCTGAGTATAAATAATAATGTTGCCATCCATGGGACTTGTAACATGTATCAGAGTCTAATTACCCCCTCCTTTTTTCTTTTTAAATGGACATTTGCAGAGCCACTCACTTCAAATTTATTTATTAACTCTTACTAAAACTAGTATGCATTACTATTTTTATCCTCTGAATAATTTCTTAACACTGGTATCTTCTAGCTTTTGCTCCATCTTGGCTTACCCAGAAACATTACAATGAGCCCCTGATAGCAGCTTGTCAGATTGGGAAGGCTAAAGTAAAACCCTGGGTTTAAATATTTTTTTCAGGTATTACACATTAACAATTCTCACCAATCTGCTCCTGCTTCCCAAAAATCTTCCAGAATGTGGATGATCGAGTGTCCCTGAGTAGCGGGTTGGAGAGGACACTGAAAGCTTCCACGGAGTCTCGTGGGTCTCTCTTTCTCCAATTCCCCAGTCTCTACTGGAACTATTCAATACACTGGGTTCCTGAAGAACAACATACTTATTGTATGCATCTTGTAACTCACAATCAACTCAGCATCTGATATGAATATTGAAAATACAAGGAAGTGGAGGCAGTAACACATCTGGAAACCTTTAGTAAGAAATCCCAAGGCACAGCCAAAAAATGAAACAGGCTTAAGAGAGAAGCACTGGCAAAAGGAAAGATTTTTTTGGTTAAAGTACTTCATAGCAATGATCAGTTCCTTCATCTGTCCTCTCACTTGACCACAGACAGTAAAAAGTGTAAGGCTTTGTTATCCCAACTTAGATACTGCAGCAACAGGGCAGAATTAAAGGCCTCACTTTCAAGTGTTGTGCAAAAAACCCCACCTATGTAGAAGAAGTCTCCATGACAACAAATGCACCTATCTGGCCACTAAAGTAATCTGTCATGTCCTGGTCATCAATTTTAATACAGAAAAGAGCAGTGCAAAGAGGTAGGAGGGAAAGAAGAAAAAGAGCCTACTAACTGATAATTATTGTTATATAAGGAGCATGATCTGTCCAAGGAAAAGAGATTGTACAACAAATGTAAACTATGTCACCAAGTTACTATTCGTTAAAAATGCTCCTGCAAACTACACAGTATCTTCTCCGAGTCTTAAATACTTCCATTTAACCACTATTTAAGGTTTTTATTTCTCTGCAGTCTATTCTAATAATCCATCATTATGCTATTCATAGAGAAGGACTGAAAAGCAACCATTATTAATTCCAATTACACTCCATGCAAGCAGCAAAAATAAACTTCCATTTTCCATTACAAAATCAAAACTTTTGTGCGTCTAAGCTTTTTGTAAATCACTAATATCAAAGGTCACCACAAAACAGTGAACAGCACGGCATATAAAACCACTTAAAGAAATAAGGTAAATGGGTTACGCAGCCTACTTCAGACACAAATACTGATTCCACAATTTGATACGCATAACAAACCAGGACTGTTTGGCAAAACAGTCCTGCAAATAAGCAGAGTTTGCTGCATTTCCTGAGAACAAAGTGCTCACATTATCCGAAGTCTGAGGAAGTCTGCAGGGCAACCACCACAACTGTTCTCTTTTTGTGTTTTCTCTTCCAAAATCAGAGCTCTAATCCTCCCCTGGGCTGCTGAGGCGAGTTTCTAACAATTAAAATGGGAACCATTTAACATACAAGTATGTCTGTCTTTAAGAGAACCTAAGGAATGAGGCTCTGGACTATCAGACTGAATTCCAATGAATATATTTTAATTGAGGAAAGACACTGCAATTTAATTTGTTCCATCGAATAATCACTGAGATTAATAAAATTAACAGAAATAACAGAAATCCAACCATTTTATTAATACTAAGAAGCATTTCTAAGTGATTATTTGTCCATTCTCTTTCTACAAACTATTAATACTACAAACACAGTAGTTGCTGTCACCATTTCTTAGAAGTCATAGGATTGGGATTTAAAAAGCTGAAGAAATATTCATGGCTCATCATTCTCACAAGCAAAATTAAACCTCATATTTTCAAGTCTCAGTGGGATTCATCATATTTCCAGATTATTTCACATATGGATAATCAGCCCATGGGCAGAAGACTGAACAACTTGAAGATAAAAGTAAAGCTCTCTTAAAATGTCCTTACTATGAGCCATACCTGCAGACTTAATTGATCTTGAAACACCTGCCTTTCCCTTTTCATCTGCTAGATTCTGAAAATGTGAGAATCTCATTTTAAGTGTCTGGATCACTATGCTAAAGAACCTAATTCAAGAACACCACACTCAGACCAGCACAACTCTGAAAGCCCAGTCATGGAGCTACATCATCTACCATCCTAATGCCAAGCAGTTTTTGGTAGCTGTGGCACCTCTGCACAGGGCTCATTTCTTTGACAGATGTCCCAAAGCCAACATAGAGAGAAAAAAAAGTAACATACTGGGAATCAAAAAAGTGGCTTTAAGAGAAAGTAGATTATCAGGTATGATGTCAGGAATCCTCCAACCAATTGCTATATCTGAAATAACAACAACAACAAAACCAAAACAAATGAACAACAACAAAAGAAATCTGTCTGCTTTCTTCCTTCAATTCACCTTAAGACTAGTTAACATCCCTTCCGAGAACTTAACAATTAAAGCACTACCTAATGTAGTTTATTTTGGTGTTGATCTGGGGTCTAAGTAGCAGAAAAATGTGATCGGGAAAAGATTCATAACAATTTTATAAGCTACATTTGACCCTATCCTGCCATTAAAAAAAAAACCAAACCAAACCAAACCAAACCAAACCAAACAAACAAAACCAATAAAACAAAAAAAACCACACCTTACAATTCATTTCTCACAAAATGTTTACTATGTTGTAACATAAAGCATAGGAATTTCTTCTCATACCATTACACTAATTTTATTTTTGATATTTTAAGTCACCTAGAAACAAAGCTGTATCACATACATCTGATTAGTTTACAATTAACCTCTTTGTTCTGCTTCCTCAGAGAAGCAGAGGCTAGTCCCCAGACTGATCTCAGAAGTGCACGACATACAAAAATTCACACCTATATGAAAAAGAAAGGGAAGGAGAAAAATAGAAACCTTTCTTATTTTTTTAGCCCTACTCAAAACCAAATACTCAAATTTTGACTGCTCTGTCCCAAAATTTTGAGTTAAGTTACAATCAAATATTCTCTCTATAGAAATTACTCTGTATTTAAAAGCCAAGTCCCCAAGTTCCTTTCATCTTTATATCCAAAGCATTACTGATAGTTACATGTTTTTTCTTATAAATGACAAATCTTAAATGATTTGTAACTGAAGTAGCTCTTAAATATTTTAAGGTAGGTTTCTGAATGAATTAACAAATCGAAAACGCCTGTCCTTTCCATTCCTATCTGACTGGACTTAATCTTATTTAGACTATTTGTTTCTTCACACCCTAGTCTCTGTAATCTTAATTTACAAGCACTAATGTAATTTGTTCCTACCAGCTCTGTAAGTATCAAAAGTTAGTCAAGAGAGGGAGTTTCCCTGCGCTTTTATCACTAAGCACTAATCTTGTGTTACAAGGTTTCAGACTACCTTCTATGAACTGAGAGTGGAAAGGGATACAACATAATCTTCTATACAAATACTTTCCCCTAAATGTTATAAAGATCATTCCTCAGATCAGAAGCACTTTGCTCAACAGGAAATAGTCAAGAATACGCAGGGCAGTGAACATATGGCAGTTTGTGTAATAAACTAAATAATGTAAGCTATGTTAAAATTTCTTAACAGTAGTAACACATCAAACTTCACAGAACCAGTTCAACTGAAGACTCATCTTCTGATCAACAGCTTTCAGTATATGTACACTGTGTGTGGACTGTGTCCATAAATTCCTACAAAAGATTAAGGCTGTTTGATTTGGTTTTGCAAAGGAGCCAGCCCATGAAAAACATGGGGGAATCCAAAAACCAAAACCAACTGACAGCTGCTTGCCCTCACACATTCCCTACAGCCTATGTGCTAATGAACATGTGCATGCCAGAGATAACAAAAATTTAACACATCTATGTGTACTTGTGCTAAAAATAATGTTCCATTACTTGCAAAACTGTTTCTGAAAAAGGCATTACGTAACACAATGTCCCAGATAGCTTGTCAGCAGAGAGCAAACTCCTAACCATTTTTTTTTTAAATATGAACATTTAATTACAGATTTAAGTTTCTGCAATTTCAAAGATCAAAATGGGCTTATACTTCTGGGCCCAAAATTGAGGTGAGAATTGCTGACAGGAGCAGAAACAAACTAGTAAAGTAATTGAGCTGAACTGCTATCTGTGGCTTCCAAGTGCCCAAAGTAATTTCAAAAGTAGAGTAATCTCTCCTTCCCATAATACTCTTCCAAAAGTGAAAGTACCTGCACAGTGTGAGTAATTCCTCTTGAGCATGGCTCCTTGCCCCCAAAAAACGCAGTTTTGGCAGTGTGAAATGCTGCACGTGAACCAACCAAAGGCCTTTCCCTCAGCCCTGTCTACTGCACACAGAGCCCAGTTGCACTAGCACACTGACAGGTAAAGTGTTTAGGCTGATGGAAGCCTAAAGCTCCTCTTCTTACCTTCACAAAATACAAACACAGGAGGTGCTGCAGAGAGGCACAGCTTCCTTAACTCAAAACAGAGTCCTATAATTTCTGCATCATCAAGTGTAATGTCCTATACACACCTAAGATCAAACAAAACACTCAACCCCCCCTTAACAGAAAACCACATTTACCCAGGTTTACAATGGCAGTGACTCATGCCAAAACAGATCCACAGTATCAGGATGCCCCTTTAGTCATCAAACAGCTGATTTCTAAAGGTGTAGCTACAAACACAAGCAGGTAACAATAGAGATATAGAACTACTAGTTCACAGTAGTAGTTTCACAGATTACTGTCATTGGCCTGGTTATTAAATTCTTGCACTTTAGAATTTTTTTTCATCTGAGTTTTGGGGCTTTTCTTGGTTAAAAAAAAACACTTGAAATTAATTTATACTGTACAAAAAGAAAAAAAAAACATTACCTGGTATCCAGATTCTAATCTCCATGAAGATTCTCTTGCACTATATGCACCAGCTAAACTGTTTCCAGTCAATGTCCTAGATCCTAGGGAAGAGCTGGAAGCCTGAACAGATATTCTGCGAGGAATTCTTGAGGGTTTTGACTCCATTCTTTGTATCCTGTACAAGGACACACTGATTATTTTTTCTCCTTTAAGTAGGGACCTCATGCAAAACAGGCACAGTCATTCTGATGTAACATAAATACGATTCACACATATGAATATTAAATACACAGTGCTTTGGTCTGACTGTGCATCAGTAAAATGGGGAAACAAGCTCTCACCCTGGTTTTTGTAACCTCTTCTGTAGAAAATGAGAAATACAGCCCCTTTTGCTGTACTTATTTTATTACAATATACTCTTGCTATTATAAATATTATATATATACCTAATATAGATAGATAAAATATATAAATATACTCCCTTAAGAACCTCACAGCACTCAGCACAAAAGGAGTCAGGAAAAAAGTACTCAGATTTCTTAAATTCATGTATTACATTTTTGCTAATAAACTGTATCTCAACACTCGCAGAAATTATATTCAGACTTATTTTTCAGCGTCAAAGTCATGAAACTCCACCTCCCTGAGAAAAAAACATATCTGCAGTCTCCCTGCCTTTAACTTCTCCAAGGATGATTCCCATGAAAGTTACCATATGCAAAGGAGCACGTGCTATCTCACAGGTGTATGCATATATTTACCTCTGATTCTAAGTATTTATTTGCTCTTTTGATATTTCTAGGCATTTAAAAGAAATGCTGTGCCTTTTTCCCTCATGAAGTGACCCCATAGTCATCCCTGTCCTTGAAATAGTATCTTGAGCTA
Source organism: Myiozetetes cayanensis (assembly GCF_022539395.1). Lineage (NCBI taxonomy): Eukaryota > Metazoa > Chordata > Aves > Passeriformes > Tyrannidae > Myiozetetes > Myiozetetes cayanensis. Next base: position 8,932 of record NW_026087739.1, on the reverse strand, counting down.
GTGTTTTTCTAAAACTCCGGATAGCTACCTAACTGGCCTGCTTATATTCACAGATTTTTCCTCCTCAGGATGGTACAGACAGAATCAGACCACAGAAGGCAGCTCTTAAATAAAAAATTTAAAGAGAACTGCAGTAACTGCAGTATCCTCAGTGGCACAGTACGTTAAGAGTAGCATGATAACTTATCAACTCAAACAGATGACCAAGATTTCCACTGGTACAAGGTGATTTCCAGAAGTGGTATAATTCTGACCTAACCTTCTAAGAAGAGGAGTAAGTTTTATTAATTTTTTTAAAAAAACTATCCATCAGTAAAGCACACTTTTGGCCACAGTCATCAGTATCACTGTCTGGGAAAAACAGCTGCATCAATCCTGATGTACCTCATGTCTGGCTGCAGTTTCAAGTTAAGTTCACATATTCAGGACTTTTAATCTTTGCTAAAGTCATGCTGCATTACATATTCTACCTGGTAAAAGCCAGTTTGTACAGAACTCCATTGACTGAACAGCTGGGACAGCTGAGGTTAATTTCCATAACAGAGGATTTCTTTTAACCACTGCTCTCGTGCATGTTCAGTTGCCAGCTTTACAACAATCCTCAAAACACAAAGTGGCTGAAATGCTTAATCCTGCAAGTAGGACTTCTAAAATATAAAGCACACCAAGGAACTGTTTACCTTTGTGTACTCAGTTGTATTAAGGAGAAGCACACCAGCTTCTAGACCATGCTTCTGACATTAGCAACCCATTAGTATTTGCCAGAGACATCATCAGTTAAAGATCTGGTCATGAATCTGAAATCCTCACTTGTCTAACTTTGCATTAGTAACCTGAAATAATGAATTCATTAAATTTCCCAGATGACATTTAAATCCCAAGGTAAATATTAAACAATTTATGTAATTATCAAGTTGTAAATGCAACTCTATCAATAAGAATGTTCTAAGCAGTGTTTCAAAGTTTAGAAGAAACTGTTAATTGTGGAAGTTTAAAAGAAATTAAGGAAAAATCTAATAATCTACGTTATAGCATTTTAGGTGGATCATCAGTGCAGTAAAATCTAGCAATCATATTTCCTCCTAAACTGTAATGATAGTTAATGTCAGCTTCAGAGTAACCTGCCATAATGTGCACTGTAATTTAGTACTTATATGAAGCTGCACTGAGTTTAAAAAAGTAACTATCAAAGTTGCAAACCGTGAAGATAAAATAATGTCACAGTAATACAGATTAGGGTGTATGCTGGACAGAACAGCTGTATGTCTTGATGAGATCTGACACCCAAAGCACTGTTCATCTGTTTTACCCTGATACAAAATATAAGGAACAGGCAGAATTGTGGATCCCATTCTGTACTATTAAGTACTTGACAGAGGGCTAGCATTATCCCCTTTATTACGGATCAATTTGCTTCTGAATCACTTGGAATCACTTTGTTTCAGACAGATGTGGAACCAGACAAATTAAATAATACAGATAAAAGTCAGACACAGACATACACAGAAAACACAAAGGTTCAAGAAGGGATGGAAGCTCCTACTGGTAGAAAATAATGTTCAGATGAACCAGGGGAGGAGAAAGAAGTGTAAGAACAGTTTCAAGACTAAATTAGAGATCATCTAATACTAATAAAATTGCCATCCACAGAACAAACAAAACACAAGCATTCAGACTGAAAAGGAAAGGGTGGAAGACTGGACACCAGAACTAACTACCTCCAGAAGCTGAAATGGAGTCCAAAATTAGCAAATTGCTTCTCCAGACACATATAAAAAGGCACAAGACTAATTTTCTCCTTTCTAGGATAACCCCTAGAGAACCATGTTAACCATCAGCCTAATCTTGTAAATTAGCACAGGCTGTGATTTCAACCCTAGTATGTCAGAATGATATTATCTATATAGTACTGTCTTTCTTCAGGATGATATTATCTATATAATACTATCTTTCTTCAAACAAAGAAATCTTGCAGAAACTATACGCACAAAAAAAGTGTTAAAACAATATTAAGGCAGCACATTAGAAAATGCAAAATTTAATGTCAGTTTATGCATACACATTATGATCAATCTCTTGAATACAACTGTTCTTTTTTCCTGAAGTCCTGACCTCAGCCAGCAAATAAGAAGGATCTGCTATAAAGGTCAATCAGAGTAGCATAAGAAAAGGCAAGAGAAACCCTACCTTGTTTGATGCAGAGGTGAAAAGATGTTGAATAAAAGGCCTTATGGTCTAGGCAAAGAACTTCTGTTCAAGGAAACTGGATTTTACCTTTGCCTTTCAACAAAGATTCAGTGACATGGAGCATGTCATCAAGATTAATTAAGATTGAATTTTTTTTAAAACCGCAACCAAAGAGCTCTTCAATTTCTGGGCATCCACCATAAAATTTACTTGCAATCCAACGAGAAAAAATCATAGAATAGTTTCGGTTGGAAGGGATCTTTAAAGGACATCTAGTCCAACCCCCCCCCCCCCGCAATAAGCAAGGACATCTTCCAACTAGATCAGGCGGCTCAAAGCCCTGTGCAACTTGCCTTTGAATATTTCTAGAGATGGAGCATCCACTACCTCTCTGGGCAACCTGTGCCAGTGTTTCACCACTCTCATCATAAAAAATGTCTTCCTCAAATTTAGTTTAAACCATTACTTCTTGTCCTATTACAACAGTCTCTACTAAGTATCTGTCCCCATCTTTCTTACAGTCCCCATGTAAGTACTGAAAGGTTGTGATAAGGTTTCCCCAGACCCTTCTCTTCTCCAGGCTGAACAGCCCCAACTCTGTCTTACCCAGCTGGACAGAGCTGCAATTGAAATCAATGGAGCCATGACATGAATTTACTAGCCAGATAAAATGAGATCTAGGCATTTCAACTCTGGTGATCAACACCAGTAAGGGGTCTCTTGGCAGGGGGGTGGGGGAGTCAGAGTTCTCTGAAAAGCATTTTAATCACTGTACCTTGAAAGCCTGAGAAGCAACCCTCTTCACAGTTTGGCTGAATGCACACAAGACACATACAAGGCTTATGCTCATCACGGTAACACAATGGGTTGGTCACAAATAAGGTGAACATGCCAAGCTATCAGAGAGTACACGACAGAGCCAGACAATGGTCTCACAATTAAAATTAATCACATTATTAAAGCCACAATAGTACTTGTATATAAGCACAATATTCCCCTTGCAGACAGTATTTCAGAATGAGAATGGTTCCCTTTTACAGGATCAGCGTCTTAAGGGTTTTCCTAAATGAGAACAAAGGCACTCAAATTAAAACCTCAAGCATTTTGTTTACACACAGAGGAATGCAACAAACCCCACGTGGTAATTAACACACTGTAATGAGTTCTATAATGACAAAGTAGTCACCTCCATTTACATAGAAGGTAGTGAGACCAAAAAAACTTAATCTGCTTCTCCGAGGAAATACTAATAATATAAGAATAGAAATTGTGCTTTAGTCTGAACTGATTAAAAAGCCTGCCGCTGCCAAACAGAAAAGGAATGCCTTACTCAAATATCACACCTGCTGTGTCCTTCACTGAGAAACCTCAACACTCTATCCTGGCAAAATAAACCTTTGGTTTCTCCATTATTGTGACTGTACTCATTCTGGTACCCAACAGCAGAGAAATGAGAAAGGATACAGCAGGATGAAAAGCACTCTTCTCATCAAAGCAACAAATTTTATCAGCTTATGCCATCTTACACTACTTAGCCATCGAAATCTCATGGAAAAATCTGGAAACTCTAGTGGCTCATAAAATAACATGCCATGCCCCTCAAGACTCAGTCAGAAACCAAGTTCTGAAATAAAACTTTAAAGTCATACCTGGGAAACAGATGACCACCAAGGAGGTGGAGTTCAATAGCTTATTTTTTGAGTGCACAGTTCATATGTCCTGCCCTTCTTGATGTCATCCCTCCAATGACATTATGAAACATCAACTAGACCTAACATAGCCATGGATAAAGATAACAAAGACAGAAAAGATCCAAGAAGTCTTTGCTGGAAAGCAGTGCAATTTCCAAAGATAAAAATAACAGACAGCAAATATGTCTCTTCTACTTTGACCTTCTCTATTGATATATGAGGACCGGTTTTAGGCAGTCTTGTCTAGCAGTAAAGAAAGAATTTACCAGCTTCCATGATTTCTACTAACAGCTTTAAGCTTTTAAGCATTCCTGTACCCTCGATCAGAGGGAAGCATGAGCTTCACTACCAGCTCCTAAATCCAAGTCTTCTACCTGGGAACTATCAAGCGACACTTCTACCTAAGACTCAGACTCTCACATCTACATATTTTTGTGTGGTTTAACGTAAAACTATTCATAAGACCTTCTCCCACGCTACTTGTGCTCATGTGCCTTCCTCAGTGTTTACTCACAATCACGCTTTTATGACAAACAAGATGGAATTCGTGGGTCTTCCAAGCTGTGCAATTCTTCATTTGGGGTATTTTCTCAATCTTCAATGCAGGAAGACTGACAAATAACTCAGCAGCCCCTCAGGAGTCCCGCGAGCAGCAAGAATACTTACAAATGCCGACGGCTGCCGGGCCGCAGCGGCCGGTGCCGCACCGCGGGGCTGCTCCCGCAGAGCCGTCAGGCCCCGCACCGTCCCCACCGGCTGTGGGGAGCGGCCCAGCCCGCATGGCAGGGGATGCTCAGGAGGGCACAGGGTGTGTGCCACACGGCCTCGCTCCGAGAGCGGCCCCGGAGCCGAGAGGCCGTAGGGGGGCGAGGGCGGATGGAAGCACGGCAAGTCCGGGCCCCGCACGGCACAAAATGGTTCCCCCGGCCCTGACGAGTGGCTGCCGGGCCATGCCGGGCTCCGCAGAAGGCGCGGGCCGGGCCGGGCCGGGCCGGGCCGGGCCGGGCCACAGCGGGCGCCGCGGGCGGTGCGCACTCACCTGTCGGGGCGGGCCCGGGGCCGCAGCGGCTCCGCGCCAGCCGCGCCAGGGCCGCAGCACAATGGCGGCCGCCACACCGACCCTGCCAGCCACGGCCGCGTCCCGCTCTCGCGAGAGCTGCGGGGCGGGCCCGCGGGGGCGGGGCAGGGGCAGGGCCGGGAGCGCGCCCAGGGGTGAACAGGACACAGGGAAACGGACACGGGACAGGAAACAGGACACAGGGACAGGGAAACAGGACACAGGACGGGAAACGGGACACAGGACAGGAACAGGACACAGGGACAGGAAACAGGACACAGGGACAGGAACAGGGACACAGGACACGGGAAACAGGGACACAGGGACAGGAACAGGACACAGGGACAGGAACAGGAACAGGAACGGGCACGGGAACGGGACACGGAGGGACAGGGAAACGGGACACGGGGACACGGAGAACAGGGACACGGGACGGGAACGGGACACAGGGACGGGAAACGGGACACGGGGACAGGAAACAGGGACACGGGACAGGGAAGCAGGGACACAGGGACGGGAGACGGGACACGGGGCACGGGACAGGGGAAACGAGGACACGGGACAGGACAACGGGGGCACGGGAACGGGGACGACAGGGGACAGGAACAGGACACGGGGACGGGACACAGGACAGGAAACAGGGCACAGGGACAGGAACGGGACACAGGGGGACAGGGAACGAGGACACGGGACAGGAAACGGGGCACAGGGACAGGAACGGGACACGGGGACGGGGAACGGGACACAGGACGGGAACAGGACGACAGGGCACGAGGCAAGCAGGGCACAGGACGGGAAACGGGGACAGCGGGACACGGGACGGGAAACGGGGACGGGAAACGGGACACGGGGACGGGAAAAAAAACTGTTTTGCTGTACACTCAATAAGATAGAGTAAATATCTTCTTCTCATGTTTTGCACAAATGAGAAAATAAATATCAAGTAGATTTGATTTAATAAATCACATGCAGGATTAGGAGCATAGTCCTTCTTTCTAGTGTTATATGTACCAGAAGTATATTTCACCTGTGGAAAAGCTGCTCAGCTACTCCTGGCTGCCTGACTTTTTTTTTGCTTTACAGTGCTGATGTGGTAGCTAAAATGGTGCATTAAAATATATATATATATATATAATTATTCATTTTAAACAAAAGGGCATGTACAGAAATACAACGAAGACCTAGTTAGAGTTTACCAAGTGGTTTGCACTAAAAAAATCATATTCTCTATTGTGCCCATTCTACACCAGCTTAAGATAAAGAAATTGAAGAGGAAAATAAAAGGGTCTTGTTTTGACAAGGATAGGGAACCACCAGTCAGCAAAGATGGGAAGGGGGAAGAAAGGAGATGAGGTCACACTTCTGCTTTTGGCATAAGGTATCCTCGGAGGTTTTTAACAGGGAGGCTCACATAGGGCTTAGACAGCAGATCTTCACCTTTGCCTCACACAAAGAGAGCAGGAAATAACAAGAAGACAACATAGACAATGCTGGAAATAGATCAGGGAGTAAAAATGTTTCTTGACTCCATGGGATATTGCACAACTGAGGCCTTTTGTTGTTACTAATGTGATGAGAGGCACTGTCAGTGTTACACAGACTGGGACACTGGACACTCACAGCGTTTGGCAAGAAACACCAAATACTAGACTTGCATTCTGAGCTATGAATCAAAAACAGGTGGTGACGCACATCTCCTTTTTTATGATGACTGGTTATTTTATCCTCATGGACACATCCTGCAGTAGTAGTAATTCAAGAATTTAGCTTTGTGATGTGCAAAAAAAGCATCATCTTGTTGGTTGTTTAGAAATCATTATCTGATAATTTTTGATACTTCCCAATTCTTGTAATAAGAGAAAAAGCAAATAGTTGTTTCCTTTTCAAGTTCTGACTTTATAGATGCCTATCATATTGACTTTGAGTTTTGCCTCTTCTGAGTTAAAGATTCTTGTCCATTTTTCAATCTATAAGTTCTTCTGTAACTTTGAACATCCTTTATTTTAAATTTTTGGTCCTACTTTATCTTTTGCCAATGAGGAGTAGCTGTAACAGAACTGATTGTTCAGGGTGTAGGCATACCATGGATTAACAGTGGTTTAGTGGTGATTTCACTGTTGTGCTATGTTCCCTTTCTGAGCACTTGTAACACTGTACTTGGGGTTTCGATCACTACAGAGCATGAAGAAGTACAGGTACCTAAGTATTCAGTCTGGAATGGAAGTCATGCTGCTTCCCAGAAGGAGGGTTGAACTTCCTCTAAAGCAAGTCAGGGCACCTGCCTTCACTGTACCTTATGCTAGTCCCATACTCTCACTAGACATCTGCTATCAGCTTGTATTGGGTTTATGTGGCAAGGATTTGATAGAGGGGAGTCTGCAAGGGTGGTTTCTGTTGAGAAAGCATCAGGAGCTTCCCCCATGTCCGACAGAGTCAGTTCCAGCTGTCTCCAAGACAGACCCACTGCTGACCAAAGCTGAGCTCATATTACTTTTGTCAATTCATTTGACTTGGTGGAAGTTAGGATGGCTCAGAGAATGGAACTAATATATTTGACACTGGGGAAAATAAACCCCTCGATTTTTAACTGAACTCTTTAGAGTTCAGAGTGGAACTGTGGAAAATGTGGAAAAATATTAGTATTAGTAAAGATATTAAAATTAGTAAAAATCAATGCATAGCTAAAGATCTTAACAGCAGAAGCATACACTGTTGTACTTTCTGTGATAGAAAATTAATGCTTGGTAAGAATGGGTTCACAAGTTCAAAAGTTTCCTTTTCTTACTAAATGCCCCATGGACAAAAAGACCGACTGTTGAGGACTTGTTTAGTGATAGGTTTCAAATTATAGCACTATAATGATACTATTAAGTTACCTCTTAAGGTTGTCTGGGACTTACCTTGATCTTCTCTCTTGCAATCATCAGCCTAAGTAGATTTCCTGGCTGCCTTCTATGTGCAATGAAGTATACAAAATGAGATCATTTCAGGTTAGCCTGCAATAAAAACTGCCTATTGTTGGCAGTTTGTTCTTCCTCTTAAACAATGTTCAACAGTAGACAAACTTGCTGAACTGCCTCTACTACCAGCACTGATTTTTGACAGTAGAAAGTAAGTCTACTAGAGGTCAAGCCTTTTTTATAATTCTTTGCCATTAGAATTCTTCAATCAATTTCCATATTAGATCTCGATTGGAAGAATTCTTCCTCTGTTTCTGTATGTAATGAGAGAAAAAGATCCAAATGTGGCTTCTTTTATTTTCCTGTAAAATTTAAGACTTGAACCCATGATAAGTCCAGAGATAGAACGTTATAAAATTCTTTCCTAGCCTCTTGTTCAGATAATGTTAATAGGAAGATTAAGGACAGTTTCTGCCCTTACCTTCAGTACTTTTTGCTGTAGATTTCCTTGCTAAAGCTATGCCCAGCAGTGAAAAAAGGTTAATATATAGATGCCGACTCTAGCTTTTCCACAGTGCTTAACAAAACACAGCCTTTTAAGAAGCAATACATTTACTCACCTGGATGTGTCACTGCTTCGAAAAAGAAGAATCCTTGCCAGTGAAGTAGGTAGAAAACATTTAATTGTGCAATAAACCACTCCAGTTGAGCATGAGGTCATTTCCAGTTGAACTTGGTACAAGCAAAACCCAACTTCAGGCAGAGATGTGGCTTAATAACCAAAATGGGACTCGGACCAAAGTGCTCAGTCATCCTACAGCTGATCCAGCAGTGGGAACATAAACTCCAAGAAGACAGTGTCTGCTCAGTATGGGGCCTCTTTCCTGTCCGCTCCGCCTTGTTTGTGCAACCAGGTGGCAAGGCCACTGCTGTCCTCGTGGCTGGCCCCGGTGCAGGACATCGCTGCACGACCGTGAGCGCAGGGCAAGACTGCCCAGCTGCAGCCAGCCTTGGGTGCAGGGATGGAGCCACTGAGGTGCTCCTCGGCTCGCTGTTCCGCCTCGGGTGGGTGGAGCACTGTGAACACCCAGGTCAGC
>NW_026087738.1:0-35306 GCF_022539395.1 Myiozetetes cayanensis | reverse complement strand
CGGTCTGGAGCCCCCCCTTTGGGTTTGGGGGTCCCTGGGGGTGGTTTTGGGATCTCTGGGGTATTTTGGGGGTCTCTGGGGGTATTTTTGGGGTCCCAGGGGGTGTTTTGGGGTCCCCCCTAGATGAGGTCCATCAGGGTCTCCTCCTCCATCACGCTGGGGGTCTGCACGGGCTGGAGCCCCCCCGAGTGATTTGGGGGTCCCAAAGGGTATTTTTGGGATCTCTGGGGTATTTTGGGGGTCCCTGGGGCTGTTTTTGGGGGTCTCTGGGGGTGTTTTGGGGTCCCCCCTAGATGAGGTCCATCAGGGTCTCCTCCTCCATCACGCTGGGGGTCTGCACGGGCTGGAGCCCCCCCGGGTGGTTTGGGGGTCCCTGGGGGTGTTTTGGGGTCCCAGAGGTTGATTTGGGGGTCCCAGGGGGTATTTTGTGGGTCCCAGGGGGTATTTTGGGGTCCCAGAGGTTGATTTGGGGGTCCCAGGGGGTATTTTGGGGTCCCAGGGGTGTTTTGGGGTCCCCTAGATGAGGTCCATCAGGATGTCCTCCTCCATCACGCTGGGGGTCTGGAGCCCCCCCGGGTGGTTTGGGGGTCCCTGGGGGTATTTTTGGGTCCCAGGGGGTAATTTGGGGGTGTCCCCCCCAAATTTGGGGTCCCCCCTAGATGAGGCCCATCAGGGTCTCCTCCTCCATCACGCTGGGGGTCTGCACGGCTGGAGCCCCCTGAGTGATTTGGGGGTCCCAAAGGATGTTTTTGGGATCTCTGGGGTGTTTTTGGGGTCCCTGGGGGTATTTTGGGGGTCTCTGGGGGTATTTTTGGGGTCCCAGGGGGTGTTTTGGGGTCCCCCCTAGATGAGGTCCATCAGGGTCTCCTCCTCCATCACGCTGGGGGTCTGCACGGGCTGGAGCCCCCCCGAGTGATTTGGGGGTCCCAAAGGATGTTTTTGGGATCTCTGGGGTGTTTTTGGGGTCCCTGGGGGTGTTTTTGGGGTCCCCCCTAGATGAGGTCCATCAGGATGTCCTCCTCCATCACGCTGGGGGTCTGCACGGGCTGGAGCCCCCCCGGGGGGACGGGACCCCTGGGGCCGGGGGGCAGCAACATCTGCCCTGGGGGAGGGGGTTAAAGGGGGTCAGGGGGAGACCCCAAAACTACCCCAGGGTGGGCTTGGGGGTCTTGAGGAAGTTTGGGAGGGGGATTTGGCGGTCCCTAGGGTGGTTTGGGGGTCCCTGGGGTGGTTGGGGGTCCTGGGTGGGGGTTTGGGGTCCCTGGGGTGGTTTGGGGGTCCTGGGGAAGTTTGGGGGTCCCTGAGGGGGTTTGGGAGTCCTTGGGTGGGGGTTTGGGGTCCCTGGGGTGGTTTGGGGGATTTGGGGGTCCCTGGGGTGGTTTGGGGGTCCTGGGGAAGTTGGGGGATTTGGGGGTCCTGGGGTGGTTTGGGGTCCCTGGGTGGGGGTTTGATGGTCAGGGGGTCCCTAAAACTACCCCAGGGTAGGTTTGGGGGTCTTGGGGTGGTTTTGGGGGTCCTGGGGTGGTTTGGGGGTCCTGGGGTGGTTTGAGGGGATTGGGGATCCCAGGGAGGTTTGGGGTCCCTGGGAGGGTTGAGGGGTTTTGGGGGTCCCACGGGAGGTTTGGGGGTCCCTGGGGGTTTTGGGGGTCCTGGGGTGGTTTGGGGGGATTTGGGGTCCTGGGGATGGTTTTGGGGTCCTGGGGGTGGTTTGAGGGGTCCCTGAGGGGATTTGGGGGTCCTGGGGTGGTTGGGGGTCCCTGGGGTGGTTTGGGGGTCCTGGGGGTGGCTTGAGGGGTCCCTGGGGTGGTTTGGGGGTCCCTGGGTGGGGGTTTGGGGATCCCTGGGGTGGTTTGGGGGTCCTGGGGTGGTTTGGGGGACCTTGGGTGGGGTTTGGGGTCCCTGGGGTGGTTTGGGGGTCTAGGAGGGGGTTGGGGGGTCCTGAGGGGATTTGGGGGTCCTGGGGTGGTTTGGGGGTCCCTGGGTGGGGGTTTGGGGGTGGTTTGGGGGTCCCTGGGGTGGTTTGGGGGTGGTTTAGGGTCCTGGGGTGGTTTGGAGAGGGATTTGGGGTCTCTGGGGTGGTTTGGGGGCTCCTGGGGTGGTTTGGGGGTCTAGGGGGGTTGGGGGGTCCTGAGGGGATTTGGGGTCCCTGGGAGGTTTAGGGTCCCTGGGTGGGGTTTGGGGGTTCCTGGGGTGGTTGGGGGTCCTGGGGTGGTTTGGGGGAATTTGGGGGTCCTGGGGTGGTTTGGAGAGGGATTTGGGGGTCCCTGGGGTGGCTTGGGGGTCCTGGGGGTGGTTTGGGGGTCTTGGGGTGGTTTGGGGTCCCTGGGGTGGTTTGGGGTCCCTGGGTGGGGGTTTGGGGGTCCCTGGGGTGGTTTGGGGGTCCTGGGGAGGTTTGGGGTGGTTTGGGGGTCCTGGGTGGTTTTGGGGTCCCAGGGGAGGTTTGGGGGTCCAGGGGAGGTTTGGGGGTCCCTGGGGAAGTTTGGGGGTCCCTGAGGGGGGTTGGGAGTCCTTGGGTGGGGGTTTGGGGGTCCCTGGGGTGGTTGGTGGGGATTTGGGGTCCCTGGGGGTGGTTGGGGGTCCTGGGTGGGGGTTTGGGGGTCCCTGGGGTGGTTTGGGGGTCCTGGGGTGGTTTGGGGGTCCCTGGGGGATTTGGGGGTCCTGGGGAGGCTTGGGGGATTTGGGGGTCCTTGGGTGGTTTGGGGGTTCTGGGGTGGTTTGGGGGAATTTGGGGGTCCCTGGGGTGGTTTGCGGGGTCCTGGGGGTGGTTTGGGGGTCCTTGGGTGGGGGTTTGGGGGTCCCTGGGGGTGGTTTGGGGGTCCTGGGGAGGTTTGGGGGGGATTTGGGGGTCCTGGGGTGGTTTGGGGGTCCCAGGGAGGTTTGGGGGTCCAGGGGTGGTTTGGGGTCCCTGGGGTGGTTTGGGGGTCCCAGTGGAGGTTTGGGGCGGTCTGGGGGTCCCGGGGTGGTTTGGGGGATTTGGGGTCCCTGGGGTGGTTTGGGGGTCCCTGGGGTGGTTTGGGGGATTTGGGGTCCCTGGGTGGGGATTTGGGGGTCCCTGGGGGATTTGGGGGTCCCTGGGTGGGGGCTTGGGGATCCTGGGGGTTTTGGGGTCCCAGGGGTGGTTTGGGGGTCCTGGGGTGGTTTGGGGGATTTGGGGTCCTGGGGATGGTTTGGGGTTCCTGGGGTTTTGGGGTCCCAGGGGTGGTTTGGGGGTCCTGGGGATTTTTGGGGTTCCTGGGTGGGGTTGGGGTCCCTGGGGGTTTTGGGGTCCCAGGAGGTTTGGGGTCCTGGGGATTCAGGGGTTTAGGGGGATCCCAAGGAAGTTTGGGAGGTCCCAGGGTGGTTTGGGGTGTATTTTTGGGTTTTGGGGTTGCTGTTTTTGTTTTTGGGGTGTATTGGGGGTTTTTGGGGTTGCTGATTTTGGGGTGGATTCTGGGGTCCCGGGTGATTTTGGGGGGTTAGTGCTGATTTTGTTTTTGGGGTGTATTTTGGGTTTCTGGGGTGCTGTTTTGTTTTTTGGGGTGGGTTTGGGGGTTTTCTGGGGGTGCTGTTTTTGGGGTGGGTTTTGGGGTGTATTTTGGGTTTTGGGAGTGTTGTTTTTTGGGGTGGATTTGGGGGTTTTGGGGTGCTGGTTTTGTTTTTGGGGTGTATTGGGGGTTTTTGGGGTGCTGTTTTTTGGGGTGAGTCTGTGGGTCCTGGGGTAGATTTTGGGGTTTTTGGGGTGGATTTTCTGGGTGGTTTAGGGCATTTTGGCCTTTTGGGGTGAGAGTACTTGGGGTTTTGGAGCGCTGCTTTTGATCTTTGGGTGCATTTTTGGCCTTGGGGTGCTGCTTGGTCTTAAGGTGACTTTGGGGTTTTGGGTCGTTGTTTTGGGGTGGGTTTGGGGGCTTGGGGGTTTTTAGGGTGGATTTGGGGTGTATCTGGGGGCTTTTGGGTGGGTTTTGGGGTGTATTTGGGGCTTTTGGGGTCGCTGTGTTTGTTTTTGGGCTGTATTTGGGGTCTTTGGGGTGCTGTTTGTTTTTGGGGTGCATTTGTCTGGGTAGCTTTGTTTTTGGGGTGGGGTCTAGGGATTTTGGGGCTTTTGGGGTTGTTTTTGGTTTTGGTGTATTTGGGGTTTTGAGGTGGATTTGGGGGTTTTGGGGTGTATTTGGGGGTTTTTGGGGTGGATTTGGGGGTTTTTAGACTCACCTAGAGGGGCTGGGCCCCTCAGCTGTGCCGGCCAGGCTGTCCTGGGGGCTGGGGGTGCAGGAGGGCAGTTGCCTCCCCAGCCCCCAGACCTTGGTGGGGAGGGGGCAGCAGGGGCTGAGCCGGGGGGCCTGGGGGCTGCAGGTGGTGCAGGGGCTGAGCCGGGGGCACCCTTGGGGCTGGGGGAAAAGAGGGTCAGAAACACCCTCAAAAATGACCCCAAAATAGAACCCCTTGGGGCTGGGGGAGGAAAAAGAGGGTCAGAAACACCCCAAAAATGACCCCAAACACCCCCCAAACTTTGGGGATGTGGGGGGGAAAAGAGGGTCAGAAACACCCCAAAAATGACCCCAAAGCCCCCCAAACCTTGGGGTTATGGGGGGGGAAATGAGGGTAAGGGGCACCCCAAAAATGACCCCCCCTTGGGGCTGGGGGGGGAAAAGAGGGTCAGAAACACCCCAAAAATGACCCCCCCAAAAATGAACCCCCCTTGGGGCTGGGGGGGGAAAAAGAGGGGTCAGAAACACCTCAAAAATTACCCCAATTCCCCCCCAAACTTTGGGGTTATGGGGGGGTCAGAAACACCCCAAAAATGACCCCCCTTGGGGCTGGGGAGGGGGGGAAAAGGGGTCAGAAACACCCCAAAAATGACCCCCCCAAAAATGACCCCCCCTTGGGGCTGGGGGGGGAAAAAGGGGGTTCAGAAACACCCCAAAAATGACCCCCCCACTTAGGGAATGGGGGGGGAAAAAAGAGGGGTCAGAAACACCCCAAAAATGACCCCCCAAAAATGACCCCCCCTTGGGGCTGGGGGGGGAAAAAGAGGGTCAGAAACACCCCAAAAATGACCCCAAATTCCCCCTAAACCTTGGGGTTATGGGGGGTCAAAAACACCTCAAAAATGACCCCCCCAAAAATGACCCTCCCTTGGGGCTGGGGGGGAAAAAAGAGGGTCAGAAACACCCCAAAAATGACCCCAAATCCCCCCAAACCTTGGGGTTATGGGGGGGGGAAATGGGGGTCAAGCACCTCAAAAATGACCTCCACCTCCCCAAACGTTAAGGAGGGGTCAGAAACACCCCAAAAATGACCCCCCCAAAAATGACCCCTCCTTGGGGCTGGGGGGGGAAAAAGAGGGTCAGAAACACCCCAAAAATGACCCCATATTTTTGGGTTATTTTTGGGGTGTCCCCAGGTATTTTTGGGGGCATTTCTCTGGGCATTTTTGGGGTATTTTTGGGGGGTATCCCCGTGCATTTTTGGGGTATTTTTGGGGGTATCCCCATGTATTTTTGGGTTGTTTTTTGGGGGGTATCCCCGTGCATTTTTGGGGTATTTTTGGGGGGTATCTCCATGTATTTTTAGGGGTGTTTTTTGGGGGGGTTCCCCCTATATTTTTGGGGTATTTTTGGGGGTATCCCCGTGCATTTTGGGGTGTTTTTTGGGGGGTTTCCCCTATATTTTTGGGGTGTTTTTGGGGGGTGTCCCCGTGCATTTTGGGGGTGTTTTTTGGGGGGGTTCCCCCTATATTTTTGGGGTATTTTTGGGGGTGTCCCCCTATATTTTTGGGGATGTTTTTGGGGGTATCCCCGTGCATTTTTGGGGTGTTTTTTGGGGGGTCACTCACCGGTTGCTGACTCAGCAGGAGGCTCCTGAGCTGGGGGTTGGCCCCCGGGTTTTGGGGGCGCAGCAAAGCCCCCCTGGCCTGGCTGGGCTGGGGGTCCGGCCTGGGGGTCCCGGGCTTTGGGGGCTTGGGGGTCCTGGAGGGGCTGCAGGGGGGCCTGGGGGCTGTGGTGCTGCTGCTGCTGCTGAGCCCGGAGCTGCAGCTGGGGGTAAAATTGGGAATTGGGGGTTGGGACCCCAAATTACACCCCAGAGAGAAAAAGGACCCCAAAATGGCCCCTGAACACCCCAAACCCCCAAAATTCTCCCCCACGCCCCCAAATCCCTCTCCCAAGCCTTCCCAGACCCCCCAAATCTCCCCAAACCCCCTAAAGCTCCTCCAGCCCCACCCCCCACCCCAAATTCCACCAAACTCCTCAAATCCCCTCAGACTCCCCCCCAAATCCCCTCCACTCCCCAAATCCCTCCAAGATCCCCCAGACCCCCAGACTCTTCCAGGGTCGCCCAAGACCCCTAAATCCCCCCAGATCATGGCAACCCCTCAGACCCCCAGTTCCCTCAAATCCCCCCAAACCCCCCAACTTCCCCCAGATCCCCCATACCTCCCCAAATCCCCCCAGATCCCCCTCAGACCCCCCAAATCCCCTCCAAGCCCCCCAAATCCCCCTCAGACCCCCCCGATCCCCTCCAAGCCCCCCAAATCCCCTCCAATCCCCTCAATCCCCTAGACCCCCTCAAAATCCCCCTAACCCCCCAGACGCCCCCAAATCCCCTCCAATCCCCTCAATCCCCCTCTATACCCCTCAAACCCACCCAAAATCCCCCTAAAGCCCCCCAAATCACTCTCCAACCCCCACCAGACCCCAAATACTCCCCAAACCCCTCCAAGATCGCCCCAGACCCTCCCAAATCCCCTCAAATCCCCCAAATCCCCTCCAAGCCCTCCCAAATCACCCCTAAATCTCCCCAGTCCTCCCCAAATCCCCTCAACTTCCCCCAGACCCCCAAATCCCCCCAGACACCCCCAACCCCCCTTATCCCCCCAAATCCCCCAAATCCCCTCCAGACCCCCCAAATCCCCTCCAATCCCCTCAGCCCCCACCAGACTCCCCCAAAATCTCGCCCATACCTCCCCAAATCACCCCCAAATCCTCCAGACCCCCCAAATCCCTCCAACTCCTCAGCCCGCAACCCAGACCCCCCAAAATCCCCCAAAGCCCCCCAAACCCCCTCCAGACCCCCTCAAACCCCCCAAAACCCCCTCAAATCCCCTCAGCCCCCCAGACCTCCCAAAATCCCCCAAAGCCCCCAAAATTCCCCAAACCCCTCCAGACCCCCCCAAATCCCCTCAGCTCCACCCCAGACCCCCCAAATCCCCCAAAGCCCTCCAGCCCCCCAAATCCCCTCCAATCCCTCAGCCCCCACCAGACCCCCAAACCCTCCCAAAACCCCTCCAGACTCTCCAAATCCCCCCAATCCCCCTTAAAACCTCCCCGAGTCCTCCCCCAAATCCCCCCAAAGCCCTCCAGACCCCCAAATCCCCTCCCAACCCCTCAGCCCCCCAAAGCCTCCCTCAGCACTCCCAAAATCCCCCCAACCCCTCTCCAGACCCCCCAAATCCCCTCCAATCCCCCAATATCCCCCCAAAGCCCCCCAGACCCCAGACCAGGCTCTGCTGCCGCTGCTGCTCCTCCATCATCCCCACCGTGGCCAGCCCTGGGCTCACCTGGGGGTAGGGGAAGAATCTGGGGGTCTGGGGGTCCAGGGACACTCCCAAACCCCCCAGACCCTCTCAAATCCCCCTTACCTGGGGCTGGACCCCTGAGGCCACGGGGAGGGTCCCGGGCTGCTTGGGCAGGAACGGGGGGCTCCAGGCACGGGGCTGAGCCCCCAGCTGGGGAGAAAACACCCAAAAATGGGTTTGGGGGAAAACACCCCAAAAATGGGTTTGGGGGAAAACACCTCAGAAATGGGTTTGGGGGCAGAAAACTACCCCAAAAATGGGTTTAGGGGGAAAACACCCCAAAATGGGGTTGGGGCAAAAGCACCCCAAAAATGGGGTTGGGAGGGAAAATACCCCAAAAATGGGGGTGGGGAGAAAGAGACCCCAAAATGTGGTTGGGGAAAACACCCCAAAAATGGGGTTGGGGAAAGGAGACCCCAAAAATGGGGTTGGGGGAAAAACACCCTAAAATGGGTTTGGGGGAAAACACCCCAAAAATGGGGTTGGGGAAAGAGACCCCAAAATGGGGTGGGGGGGGGAAACACCCCAAAAATGGGGGTGGGGAAAGAGACCCTAAAAATGGGGTTGGGGGAGGAAAATACTCACAAAATGGGGTTGGGAGAGAAATACCCCAAAAATGGGGTTGGGGTAGAAAATACCCCAAAAATGGGGGTTGGGGAAAATACCCCAAAAATGGGGTTTGGGGAGGAAAACACCCCAAAAATGGGGGTGGGGAAAACACCCCAAAAATGGGGTTGGGGGAGAAACACCCCAAAAATGGGGTTGGGGGAAAATCACCCAAAAATGGGGGTGGGGAAAAGACCCCAAAAATGGGGGTGGGGGGAAAACACCCCAAAAATGGGTTTGGGGGCAAAACACCCCAAAAATGGGGTTGGGGGAAAACCCCAAAAATGGGGTTGGGGGAAAACACCCCAAGAAATGGGGTTGGGGGAAACACCCCAAAATGGGGGTTGGGGGAAGACCCAAAAATGGGGTTTGGGAAAGACACCCCAAAATGGGGCTGGGGGAGAAACACCTCAAAAATGGGTTTGGGGGAAAACACCCCAGAAATGGGTTTGGAGGGGAAACCCCAAAAATGGGGTTGGGGGAAAACACCCCAAAAATGGGGTGGGGGAAAGACACCCCAAAAATGGGGTTGGGGGAAACACCCCAAAAATGGGTTTGGGGGAAAACACCCCAGAAATGGGTTTGGGGGAAAACCCCAAAAATGGGGTTGGGGGAAAACACCCCAAAAATGGGGTTGGGGGAAAATACCCCAAAAATGGGGTTGGGGAAAACACCCCAAAAATGGGGTTGGGAGAAGAGACCCCAAAAATGGGGTTGGGGGAAAACACCCCAAAAATGGGTTTGGGGGAAGAGACCCC
This sequence comes from Myiozetetes cayanensis, assembly GCF_022539395.1. Classification (NCBI taxonomy): domain Eukaryota; kingdom Metazoa; phylum Chordata; class Aves; order Passeriformes; family Tyrannidae; genus Myiozetetes; species Myiozetetes cayanensis. Next base: position 26,393 of record NW_026087738.1, on the reverse strand, counting down.
AAAATGGGGTTGGGGAAACACCCCAAAAATGGGGTTGGGTGAAGGAGACCCCAAAATGGGGTTGGGGGAAGAGACCCCAAAAATGGGGTTGGGGGAAAGAGACTCCAAAAATGGGATTGGGGGGAAAATACCCCAAAATGGGATTGGGGGAAAACACCCCAAAAATGGGGTTGGGGAAAAATACCCCAAAAATGGGGTTGGGGGGAAAGAGACCCCAAAAAAGGGTCTGGGGGTTGGGGGAAAGACCCTTCCCAAGGAGATTTGGGGGGGTCCCAGTGAAGCCTGGGGGGGGAGCTCTATGGGGTCTGTATGGGGTTTATGGGGTCTGTAGGGTTTAGGGGTGGTTTGTAGGAACTTGGGGATGTTTTTGGGGGTCCCAGGGTGGGTTTTTGGGGGTCCCAGGGTGTGTTTTTGGGGTGTTTTTGGGGTGTTTTTGGGGTGTTTTTGGGGTCTCACCCTCTCTGCTGGTCCATCTTGTGCTGCTGCACCTGCTGGGGCTTGGTGATGACCTGGGGGGGCTCTGTGAGCTCTGTGGGGTCTGTATGGGGTCTATAGGATCTGTATGATTTTGGGGTGGTTTTTGGGGTGTTTTTGGGGTGTTTTTGGGGGGGTCTCACCCCTCTCTGCTGGTCCATCTTGTGCTGCTGCACCTGCTGGTGGTTGGTGATGACCTGGGGGGGCTCTGTGAGCTCTGTGGGGTCTATATAGGGTCTATAAGATCTCATATGGATCTGTAGGGTGTTTGGGGTGGTTTGGGGTGGTTTTGTGGGGTTTTGGGGTGTTTTGGGTGTTTTTGGGGGGTCTCACCCCTCTCTGCTGGTCCATCTTGTGCTGCTGCACCTGCTGGTGGTTGGTGATGACCTGGGGGGGCTCTATGGGGTCTGTATGGGGTCTGTAGGGTTTCAGGGTGGTTTTTGGGGTGTTTTTGGGGTGTTTTTGGGGTCTCACCCCTCTCTGCTGGTCCATCTTGTGCTGCTGCACCTGCTTGTGGTTGGTGATGACCTGGGGATGTTCTATGAGCTCTATGGGGTCTGTATGGGATCTGTATGGGATCTGTGGGGTCTGTATGATTTTGGGGTGGTTTGGGGTGGGTTTTGGGAGGTTTTTGGGGGTTTTTTTGGGGGTCTCACCCCTCTCTGCTGGTCCATCTTGTGCTGCTGCACCTGCTTGTGGTTGGTGATGACCTGGGGGGGCTCTGTGAGCTCTGTGGGGTCTGTATGGGCTCTATAGGATCTGTAGGATTTTGAGGGTGGTTTGGGGTGGTTTTTGGGGTGTTTTTGGGGTTTTTTGGGGGGTCTCACCCCTCTCTGCTGGTCCATCTTGTGCTGCTGCACCTGCTTGTGGTTGGTGATGACCTGGGGGGGCTCTGTGAGCTCTATGGGGTCTGTATGGGGTCTGTGGGGTCTGTAGGGTTTCAGGGTGGGTTTTGGGGTGTTTTTGGGGTGTTTTTGGGGTCTCACCCTCTCTGCTGGTCCATCTTGTGCTGCTGCACCTGCTTGTGGTTGGTGATGACCTGGGGATGTTCTATGAGCTCTATATGGGATCTATGGGGTCTGTATGGGCTCCATAGGGTCTGTATGATTTTGGGGTGGTTTTTGGGGGTGTCAGGGTGTGTTTTTGGGGTGTTTTTGGGGTCTCACCCCTCTCTGCTGGTCCATCTTGTGCTGCTGCACCTGCTTGTGGTTGGTGATGACCTGGGGGCTCTGTGGGCTCTGTAGGGATCTATGGGGTCTGTATGGGCTCTATAGGATCTGTAGGATTTTGGGGAGGGTTTGGGGTGTTTTTGGGGGTTTTTTGGGGGGTCTCACCCCTCTCTGCTGGTCCATCTTGTGCTGCTGCACCTGCTTGTGGTTGGTGATGACCTGGGGGGGCTCTGTGGGCTCTATGGGGTCTGTATGGGGTCTATGGGGTCTGTAGGGTCTCAGGATGGGTTCTGTAGGTGTTTGGGGGTGTTTTGGGGTGTTTTGGGGGTCTCACCCCTCTCTGCTGGTCCATCTTGTGCTGCTGCACCTGCTTGTGGTTGGTGATGACCTGGGGGGGCTCTGTGAGCTCTGTGGGGTCTGTATGGGGTCTATAAGATCTGTAAGGTTTTGGGGTGGTTTGGGGTGGTTTTTGGGGTGTTTTTGGGGTCTCACCCTCTCTGCTGGTCCATCTTGTGCTGCTGCACCTGCTTGTGGTTGGTGATGACCTGGGGGGGCTCTGTGAGCTCTATACGGGGTCTGTATATGGGATCTATGGGGTCTGTATGGGCTCCATAGGGTCTGTATGATTTTGGGGTGGTTTTTGGGGTGTTTTAGGGTTTTTTGGGGGGTCTCACCCCTCTCTGCTGGTCCATCTTGTGCTGCTGCACCTGCTTGTGGTTGGTGATGACCTGGGGGGGCTCTGTGGGCTCTATGGGGTCTGTATGGGATCTATGGGGTCTGTATGGGCTCTATAGGATCTGTAGGATTTTGGGGTGGTTTTTGGGGTGTTTTTGGGATCTCACCCCTCTCTGCTGGTCCATCTTGTGCTGCTGCACCTGCTTGTGGTTGGTGATGACCTGGGGGGGTTCTATGGGGTCTGTATGGGATCTATGGGGTCTGAGGGCTCTGTAGGGTTTTGTGGGGGTTCTGTGGGGTCTGTAGGGATTTGGGGGGGTTTTGGGGGGTCTCACCCCTCTCTGCTGGTCCATCTTGTGCTGCTGCACCTGCTTGTGGTTGGTGATGACCTGGGGGGGCTCTGTGAGCTCTGTGGGGTCTATATGGGTCTATAAGATCTGTATGATTTTGGGGTGGTTTGGGGTGGTTTGGGGTGTTTTTTGGGGTGTTTTTGGGGTGTTTTTGGGGGGTCTCACCCCTCTCTGCTGGTCCATCTTGTGCTGCTGCACCTGCTTGTGGTTGGTGATGACCTGGGGGGGTTCTGTGAGGTCTGTATGGGATCTATGGGGTCTATATAGGGTCTATAGGATCTGTATGATTTTGGGGTGGTTTTTGGGGTGTTTTTGGGGTTTTTTGGGGGGTCTCACCCCTCTCTGCTGGTCCATCTTGTGCTGCTGCACCTGCTTGTGGTTGGTGATGACCTGGCGGATGCCGTTGACGAAGCCGCTCTGGTCGTAGGGGATCAGCCCCATGAAGATTTTCTTCTTGGACGAGTAGAGGAGCATCAGGACACGAACCTCGCACGGTGCCGTGTGGGGGAAGTGCACACAGCCCGCCTGCCACACGGAATGACACGTGAGGGACACGGGAATGACATGGGAATGACTGATGTGGGACATGTTAGAGACACAGGGAATGGGATTTGGGGCCATGGGATGGGATTTGGGGCCATGGGAGGGGATTTGGGGCCATGGGAGGGGATTTGGGGTCATGGGATGGGATTTGGGGTCCCAGGGACATCATGGGGCTGTGTGGGGGAAGTGCACACAGCCCGCCTGGGACACGGGAAAACACGGGAATGACTGATGTGGGACATGTTAGAGACACAGGGAATGGGATTTGGGGCCATGGGAGGGGATTTGGGGTCCCAGGGACAGCAGAACCTCGCACGGCGCCGTGTGGGGGAAGTGCACACAGCCCGCCTGGGACACGGAATGACACGGGAATGACATGGGAATGACATAGAGACATGTTAGAGACACAGGGGATGGGATTTGGGGCCATGGGATGGGATTTGGGGTCATGGGATGGGATTTGGGGCCATGGGAGGGGATTTGGGACACATGGAGCGCGATTTGGGGTCATGGGATGGGATTTGGGGTCATGGGATGGGACACAGAACATGTTAGGAACACAGAGAATGGGATTTGGGGTCATGGGAAGGGGTATGGGACATGTTAGACACTGATATGGGGTGATGAGAGGGGATTTGGGACATGGGATGGGACATAGAATGGGATTTGGGGCCATGGGAGGGGATTTGGGACATGTTAGAGACACAGGGAATGGGATTTGGGATCATGGGATGGGATTTGGGGCCATGGGAGGGGATTTGGGGCCATGGGAGGGGATTTGGGGCCATGGGATGGGATTTGGGAGGGGATTTGGGGCCATGGGAGGGGATTTGGGGTCATGGGAGGGGATTTGGGGCCATGGGAGGGATTTGGGGTCATGGGATGGGATTTGGGGCCATGGGATGGGATTTGGGGCCATGGGAGGGATTTGGGGCCATGGGAGGGGATTTGGGGTCATGGGAGGGGATTTGGGGCCATGGGATGGGATTTGGGACATGGGAGGGGATTTGGGGCCATGGGAGGGATTTGGGGCCATGGGAGGGTTTGGGATCACGGGATGGGATTTGGGAGTCATGGGATGGGATTTGGGATCATGGGAGGGATTTGGGGATCATGGGAGGGATTTGGGGTCATGGGAGGGGATTTGGGGTCATGGGATGGGATTTGGGGCCATGGGAGGGGATTTGGGGCCATGGGATGGGATTTGGGGCCATGGGATGGGATTTGGGGTCACAGGATGGGATTTGGGGTCATGGGATGGGATTTGGGGTCATGGGAGGGATTTGGGGTCATGGGAGGGATTTGGGGTCATGGGATGGGATTTGGGGTCATGGGATGGGATTTGGGGCCATGGGAGGGGATTTGGGGTCTGAGGGATTTGGGGCCATGGGATGGGATTTGGGGTCATGGGAGGGGATTTGGGGTCATGGGATGGGATTTGGGGCCATGGGAGGGGATTTGGGGCCATGGGAGGGATTTGGGGTCACAGGAATGGGATTTGGGGGCCATGGGATGGGATTTGGGACATGGGAGGATTTGGGGTCATGGGAGGATTTGGGGTCATGGGAGGGGATTTGGGGCCATGGGATGGGATTTGGGGACCATGGGAATGGGATTTGGGGTCATGGGAGGGGATTTGGGGTCATGGGATGGGGATTTGGGGTCATGGGATGGGGATTTGGGGTCATGGGAGGGGATTTGGGGTCATGGGAGGGGATTTGGGGCCATGGGATGGGATTTGGGATCATGGGATGGGATTTGGGGTCATGGGAGGATTTGGGGTCATGGGAGGGGATTTGGGGTCATGGGAGGGGATTTGGGGCCATGGGAGGGGATTTGGGGTCATGGGATGGGATTTGGGAGGGGATTTGGGGTCATGGGATGGGATTTGGGGTCATGGGAGGGGATTTGGGATCACAGGAGGGGATTTGGGGTCATGGGAGGGGATTTGGGGTCATGGGATGGGATTTGGGGCCATGGGAGGGGATTTGGGGCCATGGGATGGGATTTGGGGTCACAGGAGAGGATTTGGGGCCATGGGAGGGGATTTGGGAGGGGATTTGGGGCCATGGGAGGGGATTTGGGAGGGGATTTGGGGCCATGGGAGGGGATTTGGGAGGGGATTTGGGGTCATGGGATGGGATTTGGGGTCATATTGGTGATTTTGGGGTCCCTGATGATGATTCTGGGGTCATTAATGATGATTTTGGGGGTCCCCAGAGGTTTTTTGGGGTCTATGATGACGATTTTGGGGTCCCTGATGATGATTTTGGGAGTCCCAGATGGTTTTTGGGGTCTATGATGACGATTTTGGGGTCTCTGATGACGATTTCGGAGTCCCTGATGGTGATTTTGGGGTCCCTGATGATGATTTTGGGGTCATTAATGCTGATTTTGGGGGTCCCCAGGGGTTTTTGGGGTCCCTGATGACGATTTCGGGGTCCCTGATGACGATTTTGGGGTCATTAATGACGATTTTGGGGTTTCCAGGGGGTTTTTGGGGTCCCTGATGACGATTTTGGGGGTCCCTGATGACAATTCTGGGGTCCCTGAGGGTGATTTTGGGGTCCCCAGGGTGGTTCTGGAATCCCCAGGGTGATTTTGGGGGTCCCCAGGGGGTTTTTGGGGGTCCCTGATGACAATTTTGGGGCCCTGATGACGATTTTGGGGTCCCCAGGGGGTTTTTGGGGTCTCTGATGACGATTTTGGGGTCCCTGATGACGATTTTGGGGTCATTAATGATGATTTTGGGAGTCCCCAGGGGGTTTTTGGGGTCCCTGATGATGATTTTGGGGGTCCCCAGGGGGTTTTTGGGGTCTATGATGATGATTTTGGGGTCTCCAGGGGTTTTTGGGGTCTCTGATGACAATTTCAGGGTCCCTGATGATGATTTTGGGGTCATTAATGATGATTTTGGGGGTCCCCAGGGGTTTTTGGGGTCCCTGATGACAATTTTGGGGCCCTGATGACGATTTTGGGGTCCCCAGGGGGTTTTTGGGGTCCCTGATGACGATTTTGGGGTCCCTGATGACAAGGGTGATTTTGGGGTCCCCAGGGTGGTTCTGGAATCCCCAGGGTGATTTTGGGGGTCCCAGGGGGTTTTTGGGGTCTCTGATGACGATTTTGGGGTCCCTGATGACGATTTTGGGGTCCCAGGGTGGTTTTTTTGGGGAGGGGTCCTTACAAAACCACTGCCCATGATCCTGTAGAGCCCCTTGAGCGACTCCAGGTCCTTGTTGGTGAAGTGGAACTGAACCATCCGGGAATTCCGGAAAAGGGGCCCAGGGTGGTCTGGGGGGGGCAAAAAAGGGGTTTCAGGACCCCCCCACAAGAGTTCAAGGCCCCCCCAAATCCCACAAAACTCCCCCCACAAATCTCAGAAAATTCTCCCCAAAAATCCCTCAAAACTTTCCCCAAATTCCACAAAATTCAAAATCCCACAAAACTCTCCCAAAAAATCCCATAAAACTCCCCCAAAATTCCACAAAAATCCCCCCAAAATCCCACAAAACTCCTCCCAAAATACCTCAAAACTCTCCCAAAATCCCCTCCCCAAAATCCTCAGACCCCTCAAAATCCAAAACCCCAAAATTCCAGGCCCCAAATCCCACAGCTCCAAAATCCCCAAAATCCCCCAAATCCTCAAACTCCCCAAAATCCCCAAGACTCCCCAAATCCGAACTCCCCAAATCCTCAGACTCTCCCCAAAATCCTCAAACTCCCCAAAATCCACAAAACCCCCAAAATCCAAACTCCCAAAATCCATCAGGATTCCCCAAAATCCCCAGAATTCCCCCAAATCCTAAACCTCCCAAAACCCTCAGTAAACTCCCCAAAAGACCCCCAGGACCCCCAAATCTCTAAATCCCCAGGACCCCAAAACCCCAGGACCCCCAAAACCCCAGGACCCCAATCCCAAAAACCCCCAGGACCCCCAAATCTCCCCAAGACCCCAGGACCCCCAGAAACCCCAGGACCCCCAAATCACCCCAAAAACCCCCAGGACCCCAAAAACCCCAGGACCCCCCAAATCACCCCAAAGACCCTCCAGGACCCCAAACCATCCCAGGACCCCCAATTACCCAAAAACCCCAGGACCCCAGAAACCCCCAGGACCCTCCAAATCACCCCAGGACCCCCAGCCCCCAAAAAAAAAAATTGGGGTCCCCAAGGTCAGGTGATTTGGGGGAGGAGACCCCGAAATTGGGGTGGGGGCCAGAGGACCCCAAAAACCTCACCAGGAGCTGCTGTGGGATCAGCTGCATGATCAGCTTTTGGGGCCACTGGTCTGTTTTCCTGGGGGTGGGGGAAAGAGAGCATTTTGGAGTCCCTCCTGGTTCCAGGACCACCCCAAGACCCTTCTGGGACCCCCCCAAATCCCTCCAGGACCCCCAAAACCCCAGGACCCTCAATATCCCCCAGGACCCCCAAACCCCTCCCAATCCCCCAGCCCCCTCCACACCAGGAGTTTAGGCCCCTCTTACAACCCCTAAATCCCCCAAATCCCCTAAATCCCCCCAAAGCCCCCAATTCACCCCAAAGACCCCCAGACCCTCAGGACCCCCAAGGACCCCCAGAATCACCCCAGGACCCCCAAACCCCCAGGACCCCCAAACCCCTCCCACTCCCCCATCCTCTCCTCCATTCCAGCACCCTTCAGAGCCCCCTATACCTCCCTAAATGCCCCTAGAGCCCCAGCCCCAAAACTCCCCAGACCTCAGACCCCAAAGACCCCCAGACCCTCAGGACCCCCAAGGATCCCCAAACCCTCCCAGGACCCCCAAACCCCTCCCACTCCTCACTCTCTCTCCATCAGCAACTTCAGAGCCCCCTTATCCCCCTAAATCCCCCAAAATCCCCCAAAATTCACCCCAAAGACACCCCCAGGACCCCCAGGACCCTCAAAACCCCCAGGACCCCCAAAACCCTCCCAGGACCCCCAAACCCCTCCCACTCCCCCCTCTCCCTCCATTCCAGCACCTTCAGAGCCCCCTTATCCCCTAAATCCCCTAAATCCCCTGAAAGCCCCCAAAACTCCCTCAATTCACCCCAAAGACTCCCCAGACCCTCAGGACCCCTCAGGACCCCAAAACCCCCAGGACTCCCAAACCCTCCCCAGGACCCTCCCAGGACCCCAATCCCACTCCCCTCACTCTCCCTCCATTCCAGCACCTTCAGAGCCCCTTACCCCCTAAATCCCTAAAGCCCCCAAAACTCCCCCAATTCACCCCAAAGACCCCCCAGACCCTCAGGACCCCCAAAACCCCCCAGGACCCCCAAAACTCCCCAGGACCCCCAAAACCCCCTCCCAACTCCCTCCCACCTCCTCCCTCCATTCCAGCACCTTCAGACCCCTTTATCCCCTAAATCCCCCAAACCTCCCCAATTCACCCCAAAGACCCCCAGACCCCAGGACCCCCAGGACCCCCAGGACCCCAAATCCCCAGGACCCCCAAAACCCCCAGGACCCCCAAAACCCCTCTCCTCCCCCACTCTCCCTCCATTCCAGCACCTTCAGAGCCCCTTATCCCCCAAATCCCCCAAAACTCCCCAATTCACCCCAAAGACCCCCAGACCCTCAGGACCCCCAGGACCCTCCAAACCCTCCCAGGACCCCCAAAACCCCCAGAAGCCCCCAAAACCCTCCCTCCCCACTCTCCCTCCATTCCAGCACCTTCAGACCCCCTTATCCCCCTAAATCCCCCAAACTCCCCAATTCACCCCAAAGACCCCTGGACCCCAGGACCCCCAAATTCCCCTAAGACCCCCAAAGACCCCAAAACCCCCAAAACTCACAGGTTGTTCTCCCCAGCATTGACGTAGACCTGGCAGGGCAGGGACCGGGTGAGCTTCGTGCTCGAGTCCACCGAGGCCGGCTTGGGTTTCTGGGGGGATTTGGGGGTCCCCAGGGGGATTTGGGGAGTCTAACTAGAGATTTGGGGGTCACTGGAAGGTTTGAGGGTTCAGAAGGAAGATTTGGGGGTCCCTGAGGGGGTTTAGGAGTCCCAAGGGGAATTTGGAGTCCACTGACCGGCTTGGGTTTCTGGGGGGAATTTGGGGGTCCCCAGGGGGATTTGGGGGTCCAGAGAGGATTTGGGGGTCAGAAGGAATTTGGGTTTCTAGGGGGTGAGATCCCAGAGGATTGGGGGTCTCCAAGGGGATTTGGGAGTCACAAAGAGATTTGGGGGTCAGAAGGAAGATTTGGGGGTCCCTGGGGGGTTAGGGTCCCCAGAGGATTTGGGGGTCCACCGAGGCCGGCTTAGGTTTCTGGGGAGATTTGGGGGTCCCAGGGGGATTTGGGGAGTCACAACGAGAGATTTGGGGGTCCCTGGGAGGTTTGAGGTCACAAGGGAGGTTTAGGGGGTCCCCAGAGGGATTTAGGGGGTCCCAGAGGAATTTGGGGGTCCCCAGAGCGATTTTGGGGGTCACAAGGGGGATTTGGGGGGTCAGAAGGAAGATTTGGGGGTCCCCAGAAGGATTTGGGAGGTCAGAAGGAAGATTTGGGGGCCCCCAGGGGGATTTTGGGGGTCACAAGGGGGATTTGGGGGGTCAGAAGGAAGATTTGGGAGGTCAGAAGGAAGATTTGGGGGTCCCCAGGGGGGATTTGGGGGTCAGAAGGAAGATTTGGGGGTCCCCAGGGGGATTTTGGGGGAGTCCTCAGGGGGGAATTGGGGGTCCTCAAAGGGTATTTGGGGGGTTAGAAGGAAGATTTGGGGGTTCAGAAGGAAAATTTAGGGGGTCCTGGGGGATTTTGGGGTCACAAGGGGGATTTGGGGGTCCCCAAGGGGTTTGGGGGTCCACTGAGGCCGATTTGGGTTTCTGGGGGGATTGGGGGTCCCCAGGGGGATTTGGGAGTAACAAAGAGAGATTTGGGGGGACAGAAAGAAGATTTGGGGGTCCCCAGGGGGTTTTGGAGGTCCACAAGGGAATTTGAGGGGGTCCTCAAGAGATTTGGGGGTCACAAGGGGATTTGGGGGTCAGAAGGAAAGATTTAGGGGTCCCCAGAAGGATTTGGGAGGTCAGAAGGAAGATTTGGGGGTCCCCAGGGGGATTTAGGGGTCACACGAGAGATTTGGGGGTCAGAAGGAAAATTTGGGGGTCAGAAGGAAGATTTGGGTTTCTGGGGGAATTTGGGGGTCCCCAGGGGGATTTGGGGGTCACATGAGAGATTTGGGGGGACAGAAGAAGATTTGGGGGTCCCCAGAGAGATTTGGGGGTCAGAAGGAAGATTTGGGGTCCTGGGAAGGTTTGGGGGGTCCCCAGGGGATTTAGGGGATCCGAGAGGTTGAGGGTCAGGAAGGAAGATTTGGGGGGTCCTTAGGGGGTTGGGGTCACAAGAGGGATTTGGGGGTCCCCAGAGGGATTTGGGGGCTCAGAAGGAAGATTTGGGGGTCTCCAGGAGGATTTTGGGGGTCACAAGAGAGATTTGGGGGTCCCCAGGGGAATTTGAGTTTCGGGGGGGGGAAATTTGGGGGTCCCCATGGGGGATTTTGGGGGTCAGAAGGAAGATTTGGGGGTCCCCAGGGGAATTTTAGGGGTCCCCAGGGGGATTTTAGGGGTCCCCAGGGGGGTTTTAGGGGTCCCCAGGGGGGATTTGGGAGGTCAGAAGGAAGATTTGGGGGTCCCCAGGGAGATTTTGGGGGGTCAGAAGGAAGATTTGGGGGTCCCCAGGGGGGTTTTAGGGGTCCCCAGGGGGGATTTTAGGGGTCCCCAGGGGGGTTTTAGGGGTCCCCAGGGGGATTTTGGGGGGTCAGAAGGAAGATTTGGGGGTCCCCAGAGGGATTTGGGAGGTCAGAAGGAAGATTTGGGGGTACCCAGTGGGATTTGGGGGGGGTCCCAGGGCAGCTTTCACCCCCAAAGAGCCCCCCAAGCAATCACTGAGTGAACCCCCCCATTTATCACCCCAAAATCCCCCTAAAACCCCCCCAAGTTCACCCCAAACTCCCCCCAAGGACCCCCCAAAACCCCCCAGGACCCCCAAAACCCCCTAAGGCCCCCAAACCCCTCCAAATCCCCCTTTAACCCCTCCCACTCCGGCCTCGCGCCCCTAAACACCCCAAGACCCCCAAAAACTCCCCTAATTCACCCCAAAGACCCCCAAAGACCCCCAGGACCCCCAAACTCCCCAGGACCCCCAAACCCCCAAATCCCCCCAACCCCCCTCCAGACCCCCCTCACTCCTGCCACTCGGACCCCACTCCAGGCCAGCACCTCGAGCCCCCTCAGCACCCCAAGACCTCTAAAATCCCCCAGACTCCCCAAATCCCCCAATTCACCCCAAATCCCCCAAACGCTCCCCAGGACCCCAAAGACCCCCAGTTCACCTAAGACCCCCAGGACCCCCCCTCACCTCCTGCCACTCCAGGACCCACTCAGGCCAGCACCTTCAAACCCAACCCCATCCTTAAAACACCCCAAGACCCCCTAAAATCCCCCAATTCACCCCAAAGACCCCCAAAGACCCCCAGGATCCCCAAAGACCCCCAGGACCCCCAAAACCCCCAGGACCCCCAGGACCCCCAGGACCCCCTCACCTCCTGCTACTCGAGGACCCCACTCCAGGCCAGCACCCCAAACCCAACCCCCTTAAAACACCCCCAAAACCCCCAATTCACCCCAAAGACCCCCAGGACCCCCAATTCATCCCAATGGCTCCCCAGGACCCCCAAATCACTCCCAGACCCCCAACCCCCCAGGACCCCAATCCTCCCAATCCCCCAGCCCCCAACCCCCTCACCTCCTGCCACTCCAGGACCCCTCCAGGCCAGCACCTCAGCCCCCCTCAGCACCCCAAGACCCCCAAGCCTCCCCAATTCACCCCAAATCCCCCAAACCTCCCACAAAGACCCCCAGGACCCCAAAACCCCAGGACCCCCAGGGACCCCCTCACCTCCTGCCACTCGAGGACCCCACTCCCAGGCCAGCACCTCGAGCCCCCCTCCCAGCACCCCAAGACCCCTAAACCCCCAGACTCCCCCAAATCCCCAATTCACCCCAAGACTCCTCAGGATCTGAAGCCCCCAGGACCCCCAGGCCCCCCTCACCTCCTGCCACTCAGGACCCCACTCCAGGCCAGCACCCTAAACCCAACCCCATCCTTGAAACACCCCAAGACCCCCAAAACTCCCCTAATTCACCCCAAAGACCCCCAGGACCCCAAAACCCCCAGGACCCCCAGGACCCCCCTCACCTCCTGCCACTCAGGACCCCACTCCAGGCCAGCACCCAAACCCAACCCCCCTTAAAACACCCCAAAACCCCCAATTCACCTCAAATCCCCCAATTCACCCCAAAGACCCTCAGGACTCCCAAATCCCCAGGACCCCACCAAGCCCCCCTCACCTCCTACCACTCGAGGACCCCACTCCAGTCCCCAGGACACCCCTAAAACCTCCCGTATCACCCCAAGACCCATAAAGCCCCCAAATCCCCCAAGCTCCCCCAAATCCCCCAGGACCCCCAGGCCCCCAGGACCCCCAAGCCCCCCTCACCTCCTGCCACTCGAGGACCCCACTCCAGGCCAGCACCCCAAACTCAAACCCCCTTAAAACACCCCCAAGACCCCCAATTCACCCCAAAGACCCCCAGGACCCCCAATTCATCCCAAAGGCTCCCCAGGACCCCCAAATCACTCCCAGACCCCCCAACCCCCCAATTCACCCCAAACCCCCAGTTCACCCAGGACCCCCTAGGACCCCCTCACCTCTTGCCACTCGAGGACCCCACTCCAGGCCAGCACCCCAAACCCAACCCCTTAAAACACCCCAAAACCCCTAAAACCTCCCAGGACCCCCAACCCCCCAATTCACCCCAAAGACCCTCAGGACCCCAAAGACCCCCAGGACCCCCAAAGCCCCAGGACCCCCCTCACCTCCTGCCACTCGAGGACCCCACTCCAGGCCAGCACCTTGAGCCCCCCTCAGCACCCCAAGACCCCCAAAACCCCCAGGCTCCCCCAAATCCCCCTAAATCCCCCAAAGACCCTCAGGACCCCAAATCCCCCAAGACCCCCAGGCCCCCCTCTCCTGCCACTCTAGGGACCCACTCCAGGCCAGCACCCCAAAATCAAACTCCCCCTTAAAACACCCCAAGACCCCTAAAATCCCCAAACTCCCCAAATCCCCCAAAGACCCTCAGAGACCCCCAAAACCCCCAGGACCCCCAAGCCCCCTCACCTCCTGCCACTCGAGGACCTCCAGGCCAGCACTTGTTCCCCCGGACTGTTGGGGTCCCGCCAGAGGCCCTAGTGGGGTTCGCAGGTTGGGGGGCGCGCTGAGGGGCCCCCACTGGTCTGGGGAGGGAGAAAAAGAGTTCAGTGACCCCCAAAATAAAGAGCACCCAGAGATACCCACAGACCACGGGAAAAATCCCCCCAAAATTGACCCCCAAAAAGACCCCCAAAAATAGTCCTCCCAAAATTAAATTTAGCCCCCAAAATTAAATTTAACCCCAGAAAATTAAATTTAAACCCCCAAAATTAAATTTAACTCCCCCAAAAATAAATTTAACCCCCCAAAATTAAATTTAACCCCAGAAAATTAAATTTAACCCCCTCAAAATGAAATTTAACCCCAGAAAACGAACTCTGACCCCTCCAGAAAATTAAACTCCCAAAAATAAATTTAACCCCCAAAATGAAATTTAACTCGAAATGAAATTTAACCCCCAATGAAATTTACCCCCAAAATGAACTCTGACCCCTCCCAAAAATTAATTTTAACCCCAAAAATGAAATTTAACCCCCCAAAATTAAATTTGAACCCCCAAATGAAATTTAACCCCCAAAATTAAATTTAACCTCTAAATTAAATTTAACCCCCATATTAAACTTAGCCCCTAATGAAATTTGACACCCCAAAATTAAATTTAACCCCCAAATTAAATTTGACCCCAAAAATTAAATTTAACCCCCAAAATTAAATTTAACCCTCCAAAATTAATTTAACTCCCAAAAATTAAATTTAGCCCCCTCAAAATGAAATTTGACCGCCCAAAAATTAAATTTAACCCTCCCAAAATTAAATTTAACCTCTCAAAAATTAAACTTTAACCTCCCAAAATTAAATTAAACCCCCCAAAAATGAAACTTAACCCCCAAAATGAAATTTAATCCCCAAAATAAAAATTAACCCCCCAAAAACTAAATTTAACCCCCCCAAAATGAACTCTGACCCCTCCCAAAAATTAATTTTAACCCCAAAAATGAAATTTAACCCCCAAAATTAAATTTAACCCCCATATTTAAATTTAACCCCCAAAAAATTTAACCCCCAAAATTAAATTTAACCCCCCAAAATTAAATTTAAACCCTCAAAATTAAATTTACCCCCAAAACAGAACTTAACCCCTCCAAAATGAGCTCTGACCCCCCAAAATGAAATTTAACACCTCCAAATTAAATTTAACCCTCCAAAATTAAATTTAACCCCCAAAATTAAATTTAACCCCAAAATTAAATTTACACCCTAAAAATTAAATTTAACCCCCAAAATTAAATTTAAGCCCCCAAAATTAAATTTAACCCCTCCAAAATGAAATTTAACCCCCAAAAATTAAATTTAAACCCTTCAAAATGAAAGTTAACCCCCAAATTACATTTAACCCCCAAAAATTAAATTTAACCCCCAACATGAAATTTACCCCCAAATATTAAATTTAACCCCAATGAAATTTAACCCCCAAAATTAAATTTAACCCCTCCAAAATGAAATTTAACCCCCTAAAATTAAATTTAAACCCTTCAAAATGAAAGTTAACCCCAAATTACATTTAACCCCCCCAAAATTAAATTTAACCCCTAACATGAAATTTACCTCCCAAAATGAAATTTACCCCCAAAATAAAAATTAACCCCAAAATTAAATTTAACTCCTCCAAAAATTAAATTTAACCCCTCAAAATTAAATTTAACCCCAAAATTAAATTTAACCCCCAAATTGAATTAACCCCAAAACAGAACTTATCCCCCCCAAATGAGCTCTGACCCCAAAATTAAATTTAACCCCGAAATTAAATTTAACTCTACAATGAAATTTAACCCCAAAAATAAAAATTAACCCCCAAAATTAAATTTAACCCCCAAAATTAAATTTAACCCCCAAAAATAAATTTAACCCCAAAATTAAATTTTATGCCCCAAAATGAAATTTAACCCCCAAAAATTAAATTTAAACCCTTCAAATGAAAGTTAACCCCCAAATTACATTTAACCCCCAAAATTAAATTTAACCCCCAGAAATGAAATTTACCTCCCCAAAAATGAAATTTACCCCCAAAATAAAATTAACCTCCAAAAATTAAATTTAACCTCCCCAAAATTAAATTTAACCCTCAAAAATTAAATTTAACCCCAAAATTAAATTTAACCCCAAAAGTTAAACTTAACCCCCAAAATTAAACTTAGCTCCCCCAATGAAATTTACCCCCCCAAATTAAATTTAACCCCAAAAATTAAATTTAACGCCCCCAAAATGAAATTTAACCCCAGAAAATGAACTCTGACCCCTCCCAAAAATTAAGTTTATCCCCAAAATTAAATTTAAGCCCCCAAAATTAAATTTAACCCCCAAAAAATAAATTTAACCCCCAGAATTAAATCTCCCAGACTCACCATGGGGGCTCCAGGCTGGGCCGGGGCTGCCCGGGGTTGGGGGCAGGAGCCCCGCGGGGGAGAGAGCCCCTGGCCCTGGGGGCAATTTTGGGGAGGGGCGATGGGGCCCGGGGAGGGCTGGGGGGTCTGGCTGAAGGGGGCTGGAGGGGGCAGGGGAGGGACTGAGGGGAGGAAAGAAAGAGAGGGGGGCTAAGGGAGTGCTGAGACCCCAAAACCCCCTCTGAGACCCCCAAACCCCTCTGAGACCCCCAAAACCCCCTCTGAGACCACCCCCCACCCCAAAACCCCCTCTGGGCTCCCCAAAATCACTTTAAACCCCCCAAATTATTTAACCCCCAAACCCCTCTGAGACCACCCCCACCCCCAAACCCCCTCTGAGACCACCCCCACCCCAAACCCCCTCTGAGACCACCCCCACCCCAAAACCCCTCTGGGCTCCCCAAAATCACTTTAAGACCCCCAAAATCATTTTAATCCCCAAACCCCCTCTGAGACCACCCCCCACCTCAAAACCCTCTGAGACCCCCAAAACCCCCTCTGAGACCACCCCACCCCCAAAACCCTCTCTGAGATCCCCAAAATCCTCTTAAAACCCCCAAAAATCACTTTAATGCCCCTGAAACCCCATCTGAGACCACCCCCCAACCCCAAAACCCCTCTGAGATCCCCAAAATCCCTTAAAACACCCCAAAAATCACTTTAACCCCCAAACCCCTCTGAGATCCCCAAAATGCCTTTAAAACATCCCCAAAATTATTTTAACCACCCCAAAACCCCTCTGAGACCACCCCCCACCCCAAAACCCCTCTGAGACCCCCAAAATCTTCTTAAAACCCCCAAAAATCACTTTAATGCCCCCAAACCCCCTCTGAGACCCCAAAACCCCCTCTGAGACCACCCCCACCCCAAAACCCCTCTGAGACCACCCCACCCCAAACCCCTCTGAGATCCCCAAATCCTCTTAAAACCCCAAAAATCACTTTAATGCCCCCAACCCCCTCTGAGACCACCCCCCACCCCAAAACCCCTCTGAGATCCCCAAAATGCCTTTAAAACATCCCCAAAATTATTTTAACACCCCAAAACCCTCTGAGACCACCCCCACCCCAAAACCCCTCTGAGACCCCCAAAATCTTCTTAAAACACCCAAAAATCACTTTAATGCCCCCCAAACCCCTCTGAGACCCCCAAAACCCCTCTGAGACCACCCCCACCCCAAAACCCCTCTGAGACCACCCCCCACCCCAAAACCCCTCTGAGATCCCCAAAATCTTCTTAAAACCCCCCAAAATCACTTTAATGCCCCCAAACCCCTCTGAGACCACCTCCCCACCCCAAAACCCCCTCTGAGCTCCCCAAAATCTTCTTAAAACTCCCAAAAATCACTTTAAACCCCACCAAAATCACTTTAAACCTTCCAAAATCACTTTAAGCCCCCAAAATCCCTTTAATGCCCCCCCCAAATCACTTTAAAGCCTCCCAAAATCTTTTTAAACCCCCCAAAATCCCTTTAAAATCCCCCCAAAATCCCTTTAACCCCCTCAAAACCCCCAATCCCCCCCAAATTTTGGGGTGGGGGTTTCTCAGACCCTCCCAGAGCTCCAAAACCCCCCAAATTTTGGGGTGGGGGTTTCTCAGACCCTCCCAGAACCCCAAAAGCCCCCCAAATTTTGGGGTGACTCACGGCCTAACCCCCAAATTTTGGGGTGGGGGTTTCTCAAACCCTCCCAGAGCCCCAAACCCCCCCCAAATTTTGGGTTTCTCAGACCCTCCCAGAGCCCCAAACGCCCCCAAATTTCGGGGTGGGGGTTTCTCAGATCCTCCCAGAGCCCCCCAAACTCCCCCCCAAAAATTCAGGGGTGACTCACAGCAGCCCTAAACCCCCCAAATTTTGGGGTGGGGTTTCTCAGACCCTCCTAGAGCCCCAAAACCCCCAAATTTCGAGGTGGGGTTTCTCAGACCCTCCCAGAGCCCCCAAAGCCCCCAAAATTCAGGGTGACTCACAGCACCCCAAAACCTCCACATTTTGGGGTGGGGGTTTCTCAGACCCTCCCAGAGCCCCCCAAACCCCCCCCCAAAAATTCAGGGGTGACTCACAGTGCCCCAAACCCCCCCGAATTTTGGGGTGGGGGTTTCTCAGACCCTCCCAGAGCCCCTCAAACTCCCAGCCCCTCCCCAAAAAAAATTGGGGGGTTACTCACAGTGCCCCAAACCCCGCCCAGATTTTGGGGTGGGGGTTTCTCAAACCCTCCCAGAGCCCCAAAAGCCCCCCTAAATTTTGGGGATGGGGGTTTCTCAGACCCTCCCAGAGCCCTGAACTCCCCCAGATTTTGGGGTAGGGAGGGGGATCAGACACTCCCAGTACCCTGAACCCCCCCAAATTTTGGGGTGGGGGTTTCTCAGACCCTCCCAGAACCCCAAAACCAACCCCAAATTTTGGGGTGGGGGTTTCTCAGACCCTCCCAGAGCCCCAAAACCCCCCAAATTTCGGGGTGGGGGTTTCTCAGACCCTCCCAACACCCCGAACCCACCCCAAATTTTGGGTTTCTCAGACCCTCCCAGAGCCCCCCAAACCCCCCCAAATTTTGGGGTGGGGGTTTCTCAGACCCTCCCAGAGCCCCAAAACCCCCCAAATTTTGGGGTGGGGTTTTCTCAGACCCTCCCAGAACCCCAAACCCCCCCCCCGAATTTTAGGGTGGGGGTTTCTTAGACACTCCCAACACCCTGAACCCCCCCGAATTTTAGGGTGGGGGTTTCTCAGACCCTCCCAGAGCCCTGAACCAACCCCATATTTTGGGGTGGGGGTTTCTCAGACCCTCCCAGAGCCCCAAAACCCCCCCTAAATTTTGGGGTGGGGTTTCAGACCTCCCAGAGCCCTGAACTCCCCAGATTTTGGGGTAGGGAGGATCAGACCTCCCAGTACCCTGAACCCCCAAATTTTGGGGTGGGGTTTCTCAGACCCTCCCAGAGCTCAAAACCTCCCCAAAATTTTGGGGTGGGGGTTTCTCAGACCCTCCCAGAGCCCCAAACCCCCCCCCAAATTTTGGGGTGGGGGTTTCTCAGACCCTCCCAGAGCCCCCCAAACCCCCAACCCCTCCCCAAAAAAATTGGGGGGTTACTCACAGTGCCCCAAACCCCGCCCAGATTTTGGGGTGGGGGTTTCTCAGACCCTCCCAGAGCCCCAAAACCCCCCCAAATTTCGAGGTGGGGGTTTCTAGACCCTCCCAGAGCCCCCAAGCCCCTCCCAAAAGTTGGGGGTGACTCCTGATGCCCCAAACCCCGCCCAGATTTTGGGGTGGGGGTTTCTCAGACCCTCCCAGAGCCCCTCAAACCCCAGCCCCCAAAAAAATTGGGGTTACTCACAGTGCCCTAAACCCCGCCCAGATTTTGGGGTGGGGTTCTCAAACCCTCCCAGAGCCCCAAAGCCCCTAAATTTCTGGGGTGGGGTTTCTCAGACCCTCCCAGAGCCCTGAACTCCCCAGATTTTGGGGTGGGAGTGATCAGACATCCCAGTACCCTGAACCCCCAAATTTTGGGGTGGGGTTTCTCAGACCCTCCCAGAGCCCCCCAAACCCCCCCCCAGAAATTCAGGGGTGACTCACAGCACCCCAAAACCCCCCAAATTTTGGGGTGGGGGTTTCTCAGACCCTCCCAACACCTGAACCCCCAAATTTTGGGGTGGGGTTTCTCAGACCCTCCCAGCACCCCGAAGCTCACCCTAAATTTTGGGGTGGGGTTTCTTAGACCCTCCCACTTGAACCCACCCCAAATTTTGGGGTGGGGGTTTCTCAGACCCTCCCAGAACCCCAAACCCCCCCCCCGAATTTTAGGGTGGGGGTTTCTTAGACACTCCCAACACCCTGAACCCCCCAAATTTTGGGGTGGGGGTTTCTCAGACCCTCCCAGAGCCCCAAACCCCCAAATTTTGGGGTGGGGTTTCTCAGACCCTCCCAGAGCCCCCAAACCTCACTCCCCAAAATTGGGGGTGACTCACAGCGCCCAGGCTCTTCTGGCTCTTGGCAGCCTCCACCGCCGACTGCGTCGCCGCCTGCGCCGCGTTCAGCGCGCGGGGGCACCTTAATTCTGGGGAGGGGGTCCAGGTTCTGCGGGGGTCTTGGGACACCCTGAACCCCCAAAAATAAAGGGGAGAAGGAAAGAGAAGGATTTACCTGGTAGGGTTGTGGTCCGGCGGGGGCTGTGAGGGCCAGGGCAGTTGGGGCTGGGGGCAGCTGGGGGCCACGGTGGCTTTGGGGGGCAGCGAGGCCGAGCCCGTGGTGCTGCCTGGGGTTTTGGGGTGGGTTTTTTTGGGGGGGGGTTAAAAACACAAAGAAAAAGGGGTGATGGGGGATACAACCCCATTTCCCTTCATTTTCCCTCACTTTTCCTCGCCCTTTTCCCCATTTTCCCCCACTTTCCCCTCACGTTTCCCACCCTTTTCCCCTCAGGTTTCCCCCCATTTTCCCCTCACATTTCCCACCATTTTCCCTTCATTTTCCCCTCACCTTTCCCCATTTTTCCCCTCATGTTTCATTTTCCCTCACCTTTCCAAATTCTTTCCCTCACATTTTCCCCCATCTTTCCTCACTTTTCCCACTTTTCCCTTCACTTTCCTCCCTTCTGCCTTTCCCACTTTCCCTCACCTTTCTCCATCTTTTCCCTCACCTTTCCCACCATTTTCCCCTCACTTTTCCCACCATTTTTCCCCTCACCTTTCCCACCATTTTCCCCTCACCTTTCCCACCATTTTCCCCTCACCTTTCCCACCATTTTCCCCTCACATTTCCCACCATTTTCCCTCACCTTTCCCATCCATTTTCCCTCACCTTTCCCACCATTTTCCCCTCATGCTTCCCCATTTTTCCCTCACCTTTCCTACCATTTTCCTCATGTTTCCCCATTTTCCCACTCACATTTTCCATTTTTCACCTTCCTTCCACTTTCCTCACCTTTCCCTCCACTTTCCCTCACTTTTCCCACCCTTTTCCCTCAGTTTTCCCTCCATTTTCCTCACACTTTTCCCTACCATTTTCCCTTACACTTTTCCCTCACGTTTTCCCGCCCTTTTCCTCTCATCTTTCCCCCACCATTTCTCTCTCCTCCATTTTTCCCTCACTTTTTTCCACTTTCCATGTTTCCCACTTTCCCCTCACCTTTCCCTCCATTTTCCCTTCATTTTCCCCTCACCTTTCCTGCCCTTTTTCCATTTTCCCCATCACTCTTTCTCTCACTCTTCTCACTCATTTTCCTCTCTTCACCTTTCTGCCCTTTTTCCTCCATTTCCTGCTCCATTCTCTCACCTTTCCTCATTTCCTCATTTTCCTCCATTTTCCTCACACCATTTTCCCCTCACCTTTCCCACCATTTTCCCCTCACCTTTCCACCATTTTCCCTCACATTCCCATCGCTTTCCACTCCATTTTCCTCACCTCTCATGTTTCCCCCATTTCCCCTCACCTTTCCATTTTCCCTTCATTTTTCCCTCACCTTTCCTGCCCTTTTCCCCTCACATTTCCCCCCATTTTCCCCTCACATTTCCCACCATTTTCCCCTCATTTTTCCCCTCACTTTTCCCCCCATTTTCCCCTCATGTTTCCCCCCACTTTCCCCTCACCTTTCCCACCATTTTCCCTTCATTTTCCCCTTACCTTTCCCACCCTTTTCCCCCCATTTTCTCCTCACATTTCCCTCCTTCTCACTCCTTCCACCCTTTTCCTCACCTTTCCTCTCCCTTTCCCTCACATTTCCCTTTTCCCCTCACATTTCCTTTTCCCTCTACATTTCCCTTTTTCCTCACATTTCTCCCTTTTCCTCACATTTCCTTTCCTCCCATTTCCTCCTTTCCTCCCATTTCTCCTCCTTTTTCTCACATTCCTTTCTCCTATTTCCCTCTTTTCCTCCTATTTCCTCCTTTCCCCTCACATTTCCTTTTCCCCTCACATTTCCCTCCTTTCCCCTCATTTCCCACCATTTTTCTTCTCACCCCCAGCCCCGCTCCTATCCCGACCTCTCCTCAATCCCGAGTCTCTCAGACCTGGCAGGCACTTCCTGACCAGCACCATGTGCCGTCCTGCCTCCTGCCCTGGGGTTCCAGGCCCTGGGGCCCTTTCAACAGAAGCGCCTAGCTGGCAGCTTATGGGCGACCACCAGAAGTGATCCCGCTGCTGGGACTCCCAAAATTACCCCTCACCTCAGCAATCCTCTGCACGAGGCTCTCGGTGCTGTACCCAGAGTAGGTGGGGTGGGACCCCCATTGCCCTCCCATCTCCCCAGCCCCTCGGGGTGGTCCCAGCCCCCAAATCACCCCCAAATCCCCCTCACCTCAGCAATCCTCTGCACGAGGCTCTCGGTGCTGTGCCCAGAGTAGGTGGGGTGGGACCCCTATTGCCCTCACCATCTCCCCAGCCCCCATCCCTGAGGTGGTCCCAGCCCCAAATCCCCCAAATCCCCCTCACCTCAGCAATCCTCTGCACGAGGCTCTCGGTGCTGTACCCAGAGTAGGTGGGGTGGGACCCCATTGCCCTCCCATCTCCCCCAGCCCCAGGGGTGGTCCCAGCCCCCAAATCCCCCAATCCCCCAAATCCCCCTCACCTCAGCAATCCTCTGCACGAGGCTCTCGGTGCTGTACCCAGAGTAGGTGGGGTGGGACCCTCATTGCCCCCCATGTCCCCCAGCCCCCCAAATCCCCCAAATCCCCCTCACCTCAGCAATCCTCTGCACGAGGCTCTCGGTGCTGTACCCAGAGTAGGTGGTGCTCTCCACGGCGGGCAGCAGGTACGGGGGGGAGTTGCAGATCAACACACACACCTTGTGGGTCTGCCCGCTGGTTTTAGGGGAAAATGATGGGGAGGGGTCAGAGACCACCCAAAAAAAAACCCAGAGCCCCACTAAACCCCTCAGGACCACCTCAAACCACTCAGGAACTCTCTCAAACCCCTTGGGGATACCCTGAAACCCCCCGTGAGACTCCCCCCCAAACCCGTCAGGACCACCCCAAACTCCTCTGAGACCCCACAAACCCCTCAGGACGCCCCCCAAACCTCTCACCCCACCCCAAACCCCCTGAGAACCCCCAAACTGTCCCCAAGACCCCCCAAACCCCTGAGGACCCCCAAACTGTCCCCAGACCCCCAACCCTCTGAGACCCCCTAAGCCCCCTGAGCAACCCCAAACTGTCCCCAAGACTCCCCAAACCCCTAGAACCCCTCCAAACCCCCTTAGGACCCCCAAACTGTCCCCAAGACCCCCAGAACCCCTGAGGCACCCCCAAACTGTCCCCAAGACTCCCCAAACCCTTCAGAACCCCTCCAAATCCCCTGAGGACCCCAAACTGTCCCCAAGACCTCTCCAAACCCCCTGAGGACCCCAAACTGTCCCCAAGACCCCCAAACCCTTCAGAACCCCCTCCAAATCCCCCTTAGGACCCCAAACTGTCCCCAGGACTCCTCCCAAATCCCCTGAGGACCCCCAAGCTGTCCCCCAACACCTCCCTAAACCCCTCTGAGGACCCTCCAGAACTGTCCACAAGACCCTCCAAACCCCTGAGGACCCCAAGCTGTCCCCAAGACCCCCAAGTTCTCCTGAGGACCCTCCAAACCCCTCACTCCACCCCCAAACCCCTCTGAGGACCCCAAACTGTCCCCAAGGCCCCCAGACTCCACAGGACCCCCAAACCCCTCACCCCACCCCAAACCCCCTGAGAACCCCCAAACTGTCCCCAAGACATCCCCAAACCCCCTGAGGACCCCCAAACTGTCCCCAGACCCCCAGACCCCCTTGAGGACCCCAAAACTGTCCCCAAGACTCCCCAAACCCTGAGAACCCCCAAACTGTCCCCAAGACCCCCAAACCCCCTGAGAACCCCCAAACTGTCCCCAAGACCCCCAAAACCCCTGAGAACCCCCAAACTGTCCCCAAGACATCCCCAAACCTCCCTGAGGACCCCCAAACTGTCCCCAAGACCCCCCAGAACCCCCTGGGCACCCCAAACTGTCTCCAAGACCCCCAAACCCTTCAGAACCCCCTCCAAACCCCTGAGGAGCCCCAAACTGTCCCCAAGACCCCCCAGAACCCCCTGAGCACCCCCAAACTGTCCCCAAGACTCCCCAAACCCTTCAGAACCCCTCCAAACCCCTGAGGAGCCCCAAACTGTCCCCAAGACCCTCCAAACCCCCTGAGGACCCCCAAACTGTCCCCAAGACTCCCCAAACCCTTCAGAACCCCTCCAAATCCCCTTAGGACCCCCAAACTGTCCCCAAGACCCCCAGAACCCCCTGGGCACCCCAAACTGTCTCCAAGACCCCCAAACCCTTCAGAACCTCCTCCAAACCCCCTGGGACCCCAAACTGTCCCAAGACCCCCAAGCCCCCTGAGGAGCCCCAAACTGTCCCCAGACCCCCAAGCCCCTAGGGACCCCCAAACTGTCCCAAGACCCCAAACCCTTCAGAACCCCCTCCAAACCCCTTAGGACCCCCAAACTGTCCCCAAGACCCCCAAACCCTCAGGACCCTCCCCAAACCCTTCTTAGACCTCCCCAAACCCCTCAGAAACCCCCAGACCCCTCAGGTTCCCCAAGCCCCCTGAGCACTCACATCTGCTCCCTCATCTTCTTGAAGTCATCAAAGAGCTGCAGGGCCGTGCTGAGCCCCTCGGCGATGAGGCTGCAGCTCTCGCCGCCCCCCCCCACGAACCTGCCGCGATTTTGGGGAGGGGAAGACCCTCAGACCCCCCTCAGACCCTCAGGCCTCCCCTCAAACCCTCAGCCCTCCCCTTGGACCTTCAGACCCCTCTTCAGATCCTCAGCCCCTCCCTCAGACCCCTCCTCAGACCCTCAGCTCCCCCCTCGGACCCCCAGCACCGTCCTCAGCCCCTCAAAACCCCCCTCAGCCCATCAGCCCCTCCCTCAGACCCCTCCTCAGCCTCTCAGACCCCCTCAGTCCCTCAGACCCCTCCTCAGCCCCTCAAAACCCCCTCAGCCCATCAGCCCCTCCCTCAGACCCCTCCTCAGCTCCTCAGACCCCCTCGGACCCTCAGCCCTCCTCAGCCCCTCAGACCCCCTCAGACCCTCAGCCCCCTCCTCAGCCCCTCAGAGCCCCAGCACCCCCTCAAAGCCCCCTCAGCCCCCAGCACCCCCTCAGCCCCCAGAGCCCCCTCAGCCCGCTCCTCAGCCCCCCTTGGACCCTCAGACCCCTCCTCTGCCCCTCAGATCCCCAGCACCCCTCAGAGCCCCCCTCAGCCCCCAGCACCCCCTCAGCCCCTCCTCAGCCCCTCAGGCACACCTCAGCCCCCTCAGCCCTCAGACCCCCTCAGTTCCTCAGCCCCCCAAAACCCTCAGCCCTCCTCAGCCCCTCAGCCCCCTCAGCCCCTCAGACCCCTCTCAGCCCTTCAGACCCCCCTCAGCCCCCTCCTCACCCCTCAGACCCTCCCTTGGACCATCAGCCGCCTCCTCAGGCCCTCAGCTCCCTCCTCACACCCTCAGCCCCTCAGCCAACCCTTCAGTGCCCTTCTCAGCCCCCCTAAAAACCTCAGACCCCTCCTCAGACCCTCAGACCCCTCCTCACCCCTCAGCCCCTTCTCAGCCCCTCTTCAGCCCTCCTCAGCCCCCTCCTCAGACCCTCAGCCCCCTCCTTCCAAATTTCCCCCAAATCCCAAAATTTCCACCCCAGGTGTGTCCCCCTCCCCAAAGCCCCCCTTTCCCCCTCACTGGATGCTGTCGAGCCAGGTGAGGAACTCGTAGGCGCTGCTGGTGGGCGCGTGGCACTGCACGTACGACTCGGGGGCACAGTCCACGGTGTTGAACACCACCAGGCTGTACTGGGTGCCCCCAAACTGGGAGAAAATGGGGGAATGGTCACAACAGGAACCCCCCAAACCATTCAGAGATCCCACAAACCGCTCAGGATCCCCCAAACCCCTCAGGATCCACGGTGTTGAACACCACCAGGCTGTACTGGGTACCCCCAAACTGGGACAGGATTGACATCAGAGTCAGAACAGGAGCCCCCCAAAACCCACAGAGCTCCCCAAAACTGCTCAGGAACTCCCAGACCCCTCAGAGCTCCCCCAAACCCCTCAGAATCCACGGTGTTGAACACCACCAGGCTGTACTGGGTGCCCCCAAACTGGGCAAACAGGGGGGAATGGTCACAATAGGAACCCCCAAAACCCACAGAGCTCCCCAAAACCACTCAGGATCCCCACAAGCCGCCTCAGAGATCCCACAAACCCCACAGAGCTTCCCAAAACTGCTCAGGATCCCCGGTGTTGAACACCACCAGGCTGTACTGGGTGCCCCCAAACTGGGACAGGATTGACAAGAGAGTCAGAACAGGAGCCCCCCAAAACCCACAGAGCTCCCCCAAACCACTCAGAGATCCCACAAACCACTCAGGATCCCCGGTGCTGAACACCACCAGGCTGTACTGGGTGCCCCCAAACTGGGAGAAAATGGGGGAAATGGTCACAATAGAAACCCCCCCCAAACCCCACAGAGCTTCCCAAAACCCCTCAGGATCCACGGTGTTGAACACCACCAGGCTGTACTGGGTACCCCCAAACTGGGAAAACAGGGAGGAG
>NW_026087737.1:0-34542 GCF_022539395.1 Myiozetetes cayanensis | reverse complement strand
GGACAATGGGGACAATGGGGACAATGGGGATAATGGGATAATGGGGATAATGGGGATAGTGGGGACAATGGGGATAATGGGGATAATGGGGATAATGGGGATAATGGGGACAGTGGGGACAATGGGGATAATGGGGACATCAGGGACAACAGGGACACCAGGACAATGGGATAATGGGATAATGGGACACTGGGACACTAGGACAATGGGATAATGGGATAATGGGACACTGGTGACACTGGGATAACAGGACAATGGGATAATGGGATAATGGGACACTGGTGACACTGGGATAACAGGACAATGGGATAATGGGATAATGGGACACCAGGACAATGGGATAATGGGATATTGGTGACACTGGGACAACAGGACAATGGGACAGCAGTGACACTGGGATAATGGGATAGTGGGACACCAGGATAATGGGATACTGGTGACACTGGGATAACAGGACAATGGGATAACGGGATAATGGGACACTGGGGACACTGGGACTCCAGGACATGGGGACATGGGGACATGGGGACCCCAGGGTGGCAGGGCGTGGGCTGACCTGTCTGTGCTTGTCCAGGATGTTCCCGAAGAGCCGGTAGGTGTCCGGGAATCCCTGGGAACGGGCGCATTCCCGCACGCTCACCACGCGGTGCTGCTCGGGGTGCAACACCCGGCCCTGCCGACCCATCGACAACAGCGCTGGGAAACCAAACCCAACCGACCCAAACCGACCCAAACCAACCAATCAAACCAACCCAAAACGACCCAAACCAACCAATCCAACCAACCCAAACCGACCCAAACCAACCAATCAAACCAAACCAATCAATCCAACCCAAACCAACCCAACCAACCCAAACCAATCAACCAAACCCAACCAACCAAACCAACCAATCAACCAATGAACCCAACTAACCCAACCCACCAACCCAATCAACCAAACCAACCCAACCAACTCAACCCAACCCAGCCCAACTCAAACCAACCCAACTCAACCCATCCCAAACCAACAGGACACCCATCAGGCACCCCCAACCCAACCCAACCCAACCCAACCCAACCCAGCCCAACCTCACCCCACTCCACCCATCCCAACCCAACCCCACCCAACCCAACCCCACCCCACTCCACCCAACCCAACCAACCCAACCAATCCCAACCCAACCTCAACCCACCTCACTCCACCCAACCCAACTCCATCCCAACTCAACCCAACCCAACTCCACTCAATCCAATCAACCCAACTCAACCCAACTCCAACTCAAACTCCAACTCAACTCAACTCATCCTAACTCAACCAAACCCTACTCAACTCAACCCAATCCACCCAACCCAACTCAACCCAACTCTACCTAATCCAATCACGCAACTCAACTCAATCCAACCAACCCAACCAACCCAAATCAACCAATCGACCAAACCCAACCCACTAACTCCAATCAACCAAACCAACCCAACCCAACCCAACTCAACTCATCCCAACCCAACAGGACACCCATCAGGCACCTCCAACCCAACCCAACCCCACCCAACCCAACCCAACCCAGCCCCCACCCCACTCCACCCAATTCAACCAACCCAACCAACTCAACCCAACCCCAACCCATCCCAACTCAACCCAACCGCCACTCCACCCAATCCAATCAACCCAACCAAACCAAACCCAACCCAACCCATCCCAACTCAACCCAACCCAACCCAACCAACCCACCCATCCCAACCCAACCATCCCAACCCAACCCAACCCAACCCCGCCCCACGGCCGGTCACTGACGCAGTTCCCCGGCACCCACGGCCTGGTGGGGGTGTCCCCCTGCCCCCCTCCCCCCACCTGCTTGCCCATGGGCTCGGGGTTGGTGACGGTGGTGCTGAAGAAGCCGTCCCACTCCAGGCGGCCGTAGAGCCCCGCCCAGTGGTTGTGCCGGTTGCCGGTGTGGGGGAGGCACCAGGGGATGAGGGTGTTGAACTGCCGGTCGGCCGGGTCACACGGCTTCCCTGGGGGGAGGGGACAACCAGGAGGGGGGTTTGGGGGGGACAGACACTCAAAACCACTCCAGACTGGTGTTTAGACACACAAACCACTCCAGACTGGTTTTAGACACACAAACCCACTCCAGACTGGTTTTTTGGGGACAGGGACATAAAAACCCACTCTAGACTTTTTTTGGGGGGGGGAAATCCACACACAAACCCACTCCAGACTGGTTTTAGACACACAAACCCACTCCAGACTGGTGTTTTTGGGGACAGGGACACACAAACCCACTCCAGACTGGGTTTTAGACACAAACCCACTCCAGACTGGGTTTTGTGGGGGGAAACCCACACTGGTTTTTCTGGGGGGGACAGACACACAAACCCACTCCAGACTGGGGTTTTGGGGGGGAAATCCACACACAAACCCACTCCAGACTGGTTTTCAGACACACAAACCACTCCAGACTGGTTTTAGACACACAAACCCACTCCAGACTGGGTTTAGACACAAAAACCCACTCCAGACTGGTTTTAGACACACAAACCACTCCAGACTGGTTTTCAGACACACAAACCCACTCCAGACTGGTTTTAGACACACAAACCCACTCCAGACTGGGTTTAGACACACAAACCCACTCCAGACTGGTTTCAGACACACAAACCCACTCCAGACTGGTTTTTCTGGGGACAGGGACACACAAACCCACTCCAGACTGGTTTTTAGACAAACCCACTCCAGACTGGTTTTTTGGGGACAGGGACACACAAACCCACTCCAGACTGGTTTTTTTGGGGAACAGACACACAAACCCACTCCAGACTGGTTTTAGACACACAAACCCCTCTAAATAGGATTATTTTGGGCTGGGAAGGGTCACCCACCCTCGGCGCAGGAGCAGACGCCGCGCAGTGGGGACAGGGACAGACACACAAACCCACTCCAGACTGGTTTTTCTGGGGGGAAAGACACACAAACCCACTCCAGACTGGTTTTTTGGGGAACAGGGACACACAAACCCACTCCAGACTGGTTTTTTGGGGAACAGGGACACACAAACCCCTCTAAATAGGATTAGTTTTGGGTGGAAGGGTCACCCACCCTGGCGCAGGAGCAGACCGCCGCGCAGTGGGGACAGGGACAGACACACAAACCCACTCCAGACTGGTTTTTAGACACACAAACCACTCCAGACTGGTTTTTAGACACACAAACCACTCCAGACTGGTTTTAGACACACAAACCCACTCTGGACTGGTTTTAGACACACAAACCCACTCCAGACTGGTTTTTAGACACACAAACCCACTCTGGACTGGTTTTTTGGGGAACAGACACACAAACCCACTCCAGACTGGTTTTAGACACACAAACCCACTCCAGACTGGTTTTTAGACACACAAACCCACTCTGGACTGGTTTTTTGGGGAACAGACACACAAACCCACTCCACACTGGGTTTTCTGGGGACAGACACACAAACCCACTCCAGACTGGTTTTTTGGGGACAGACACACAAACCCACTCCAGACTGGTTTTAGACACACAAACCCACTCCAGACTGGTTTTTGGGGACAGGGACACACAAACCCACTCCAGACTGGTTTTAGACACACAAACCCACTCCAGACTGGTTTTTTGGGGGAAACCCACACTGGTTTTCTGGGGGGACAGACACACAAACCCACTCTGGACTGGTTTTTAGACACACAAACCCACTCCAGACTGGTTTTTAGACACACAAACCCACTCCAGACTGGTTTTTTTTGGGCTGGGAAGGGTCACCCACCCTCAGCGCAGGAGCAGGCGCGCGCAGGGCTCCGGAGCTGCTGCGGCCGTTCTTCCTCTCGTGGTGGGTGTAGCGCAGCTTGCGGGTGGTGGTGCCGTC
Organism: Myiozetetes cayanensis; assembly: GCF_022539395.1. Lineage (NCBI taxonomy): Eukaryota > Metazoa > Chordata > Aves > Passeriformes > Tyrannidae > Myiozetetes > Myiozetetes cayanensis. The sequence continues at coordinate 30,679 of NW_026087737.1, read as the reverse complement.
CGACAGGCGCACCTCGATGTTGGGCAGGTCCCTCCAGTCGGAGCCGGGCGCCAGCGGGATGTGCCGCATCCGCGCCGCCACCAGCGCGCTCATGTCCTGAGGGGGACGGTGCACACCCGGTCACGGGGGAGACTCAACTTCCCGGGAGATCCCACAGCTCCCAGGAGATCCCACAGCTCCCAGGAGCTCCTCCAGTTCCCCAAAGCTCCACCTGTTCCCAGGAGTTCCCCCAGTTCCCAAGAGATCCACCAGTTCCTAAAAGCTCCTCCACTTCCTAAAAGCTTCTCCACTTCCAAAGAGCTCCTCCAGTTCCCAAGAGCTCCACAGCTCCACCAGTTCCCCAAATCTCCACCAGTTCCCAACAGCCCCGTCAGGATCCCAAGAGCTCCAACAGTTCCCAAGAGCTCCACCAGTTTCCAAAAGCTCCTCCAGTTCCCAAACAGCCCCACCAGGATCCCAAGAGCTCCTCAACTTCCCAGGAGATCCCACAGCTCCCAGGAGATCTGACAGTTCCCAAGAGCTCCTCCAGTTCCCAAGAGTTCCACCAGTTCCCAAACAGCCCCATCAGGATCCCAAGAGCTCCTCCAGTTCCCAAGAGCTCCTCCAGTTCCCAAACAGCCCCACCAGGATCCCCAGAACTCCACCAGTTCCCAAAAGTTCCACCAGTTCCCAACAGCTCCACCAGGATCCCAAGAGCTCCTCAACTTCCCAGGAGATCCGACAGCTCCCAGGAGATCCAACAGCTCCCAAAATTTCCACCAGTTCCCGAGAGCTCCAACAGTTCCCAGGAGATCCAACAGTTCCCAAAAGTTCCACCAGTTCCCAAAATTTCCACCAGTTCCCAAGAGATCCACCAGTTCCCAACATCTCCACCAGTTCCCAACAGCTCCACCAGGATCCCAAGAGCTCCACCAGTTCCCAAGGTCTCCTCCAGTTCCAAACAGCCCCACTTGTTCCCCAAGAGCTCCTCCACTTCCCAACATTTCCACCAGTTCCCAACATTTCCACCAGTTCCTAAGATCTCCTCCAGTTCCCAAACAGCCCCACCGGGATCCCAAGAGCTCCTCCAGTTCCCAGGAGCTCCTCCAGTTCCCAAAAATTCCACCAGTTCCCAAACAGCCCCACCAGGATCCCAAGAAATCCTCCAGTTCCCAAACAGCCCCACCAGGATCCCAAGAGCTCCTCCAGTTCCAAACAGCCCCACCAGTTCCCAGTTTGCTCCCAGCTGCTCCCAGTCACTCCCAGCTGCTCCCAGTAGCCCCCAGTTGCCTCGCCCACCTTGCAGATGTGGTCCCTGAGGATGGGCTGGTACTGGGAGCCGCGGATCTGCCGCTGGAACCACGACTGGGGCTCCCCGTTGTACGAGATCTCCAGGGCAGAGGCCCCGTTCCGGATCTCAGGCAGGTCCGACATCGTGTCCCGAACCGTGATGGTGCGGAAAGGCCCGGAATACGTCCTGGGGAGGGGGAATGTGAGACACCAGGGCCACCAGGGACACCAAACTGTGTCCAGGGACACCACCAGGGACACCAAACTGTCCCCAGGGACACCAAACTGTGCCCAGGGACATCAAACTGTGCCCAGGGACATCACCAGGGACACCAAACTGTGCCCAGGGACATCACCAGGGACACCAAACTGTCCCCAGGGACACCAAACTGTGCCCAGGGACATCACCAGGGACACCAAACTGTCCCCAGGGACACCAAACTGTGCCCAGGGACACCAAACTGTCCCCAGGGACACCCCCAGGGACACCAAACTGTGCCCAGGGACATCACCAGGGACACCAAACTGTGCCCAGGGACACCAAACTGTGCCCAGGGACATCACCAGGGACACCAAACTGTCCCCAGGGACACCCCCAGGGACACCTCAGGCAGGTCCAACATCGTGTCCCGAACCGTGATGGTGCGGAAAGGCCCGGAATACGTCCTGGGGAGGGGGAATGTCACACACCAGGGACACCAAACTGTCCCCAGGGACATCAAACTGTGCCCAGGGACATCAAACTGTCCCCAGGGACACCCCAGAGGCCACTCAAACTGTGCCCAGGGACACCAAACTGTCCCCAGGGACACCCCCAGGGCCACCAAACTGTGCCCAGGGACACCAAACTGTCCCCAGGGACACCCCCAGGGCCACCAAACTGTGCCCAGGGACACCAAACTGTCCCCAGGGACACCACCAGGGCCACCAAACTGTGCCCAGGGACACCAAACTGTGCCCAGGGACATCATCAGGGACACCAAACTGTGCCCAGGGACACCACCAGGGACACCAAACTGTGCCCAGGGACACCAAACTGTGCCCAGGGACATCATCAGGGACACCAAACTGTCCCCAGGGACACCACCAGGGACACCAAACTGACCCCAGGGACACCAAACTGTGCCCAGGGACACCCCCAGGGCCACCAAACTGTGCCCAGGGACACCAAACTGTGCCCAGGGACACCCCCAGGGCCACCAAACTGTGCCCAGGGACACCAGACTGTCCCCAGGGACATCACCAGGGACACCAAACTGTCCCCAGGGCCACCAAACTGTGCCCAGGGACATCACCAGGGACACCAAACTGTGCCCAGGGACACCAAACTGTCCCCAGGGACACCACCAGGGACACCAAACTGTGCCCAGGGACACCAAACTGTGCCCAGGGACACCCCCAGGGACACCAAACTGTGCCCAGGGCCACCAAACTGTCCCCAGGGACATCACCAGGGACACCAAACTGTGCCCAGGGACACCAAACTGTCCCCAGGGACACCCCCAGGGACACCAAACTGTCCCCAGGGACATCACCAGGGACACCAGACTGCCCCCAGAGCTGTCCCCAGAGCTGTCCCCAGGCTGGTGGTGGCCCCTGGGCAGGGGTTGGAGGAGGAGGAGGAGGGGAATGGAGGTTTATGGGAGGTCTGGAAGGAGAAGATTTCCCTCACCTGGTGATGTTGCTGACGAACTTCTTGTCGTCCACCACCACGCTGAGCTTGCAGGCGCGGGGGGCGAAGACGTGCAGGGGCTCGGGGAACATCGGCAGCTTCTCCCCGGGGGCCGCCGCCAGCACGATGGCCCGGCGGCGGGTCTGGGCCACCCCGTACTGCCCTGCCTGGGGGAGACACACAGGGGACAGGGGGGGACAGGGGACAACTCCTGAGGGTCACCTGGGCTACCTCAGACCAAGTCTGGGCCACCCCGTACTGCCCGGCCTGGGGGGACAGGGGACAACTCCTGAGGGGGCTACAGGGTCACCTGGGCTACCCCAGAGTGAGTCTGGGCCACCCCGTACTGCCCGGCCTGGGGGAGACAGGGGACAACTCCTGAGGGGGTTGGGGGGTCACCTGGGCTACCCCAGATTGAGTTTGGGCCACCCCAGACCGAGTCTGGGCCACCCCGGACTGCCCGGCCTGGGGGGGACAGGGGACAACTCCTGAGGGGGGTGGGGGGCACCTGGGCCACCCCAGACTGAGTCTGGGCCACCCTGGCCTGGGGGGACACAAAGGGGACAGGGGACAATTCCTGAGGGGGTTGGGGGGTCACCTGGGCCACCCCAGACCGAGTCTGGGCCACCCTGGCCTGGGGGGACACAAACGGGACAGGGGACAAATCCTGAGGGGGCTGGGGGGTCACCTGGGCTACCCCAGAGTGAGTTTGGGCCACCCCGTACTGCCCGGCCTGGGGGGACACAGAGGGGACAGGGGACAACTCCTGAGGGGGTTGGGGGGTCACCTGGGCTACCTCAGACTGAGTCTGGGCCACCCCGGACAGAGTTTGGGCCACCCCAGACTGCCCAACCTGGGGGGACACAAAGGGGACAGGGGACAACTCCTGAGGGCATCATGGGGTCATCTGGGCCACCCTGGACCGAGTCTGGGCCACCCCGGACTGCCCGGCCTGGGGGGACACAAATGGGACAGGGGACAACTCCTGAGGGGGCTACAGGGTCACCTGGGCCACCCCGGACCGAGTCTGGGCCACCCCGCACTGCCCGGCCTGGGGGAGAGAGGGGACAACTCCTGAGGGGTCACCTGGGCCACCCCAGACCGAGTCTGGGCCACCTCGGACAGAATCTGGGCCACCCCGGACTGCCCGGCCTGGGGGGGACACAAACAGGACAGGGGACAACTCCTGAGGGGGCTACAGGGTCACCTGGGCTACCCCGGACCAAGTCTGGGCCACCCCGGACTGCCCGGCCTGGGGGGACACAAAGGGGACAGGGGACACCTCCTGAGGGCATCATGGGGTCATCTGGGCCACCCTGGACCGAGTCTGGGCCACCCCGGACTGCCCGGCCTGGGGGGAGACAGAGGGGACAGGGGACACCTCCTGAGGGTCACCTGGGCCACCCCAGACTGAGTCTGGGCCACCCTGGACCGAGTCTGGGCCACCCCGGACTGCCCGGCCTGGGGGGAGACAGAGGGGACAGGGGACACCTCCTGAGGGTCACCTGGGCCACCCCAGACTGAGTTTGGGCCACCTCACACTGCCCGGCCTGGGGGGGGACAGGGGACACCTCCTGAGGGGGTTGGGGGGGTCATCTGGGCCACCCCGGACTGAGTCTGGGCCACCTCGGCCTGGGGGGGACAGGGGAGGACAGGGGTCATCATTTCCCCTCCACAAAAGGGTTTTTTTTCCCCCTAAACCCCTAAAATTCTCCCTAAACCCCCAAATTTCCCCCCAAAACTCCCCCATCTGCAGCACCCCAAAGGTGCACTGGGAGCCCATGTGGACAAGGACCATTTCCTCCAAAAGGGGTTTTCCCCCAAACCCCCAAATCTCCCCCTAAACCCCCAAATTTCTTCCCCAAACCCCAAATTTCCCCTAAATCCCCCCAAAATCCCCCACCTGCAGCACCCCGAAGGTGCACCGGGAGCCCATGAGGACAAGGACCATTTCCCCTCCAAAAATGGGGTTTTTTTCCCCCAAAATCCCCAAATTTCACCCCCAAACCCCCAATTTTTTTCCCTAAACCCCCAAATTTCCCCTAAATCCCCCCAAAATTCCCCCACCTGCAGCACCCCGAAGGTGCACTGGTAGCCCATGTGGACGAGGACCATTTCCCTCAAAAATGGGGGTTTTATTTCCTCCTAAACCCCAAATCTCCCCTAAACCCCAAATTTCTTCCCCAAACCCCAAATCTCCCCTAAACCCCCAAAATTCCCCCAAAATTCCCCCACCTGCAGCACCCCGAAGGTGCACCGGGAGCCCATGTGGACAAGGACCATTTCCCTCCAAAATGGGGTTTTTCCCCAAAATCCCCAAATTTCTTCTCCAAACCCCCAAATTTCTCCCTAAACCCCCCAAATTTCTCCCCCAAACCCCCAAATTGCCCCTTCAACCACCAAATTTCCCCTAAATCCCCAAAATTGCCCCACCTGCAGCACCCCGAAGGTGCACTGGGAGCCCATGTGGACAAGGACCATTTCCCCTCCAAAAATGGGGTTTTTTTCCCCTCTAAACTCCCAAATTTCCCCCTAAACCCCGAAATTCCCCCTAAACCCCCAAATTTCTTCCCCAAACCCCCAAATCTCCCCCTAAATCCCCAAATTTCCCCAAAATTGCCCCACCTGCAGCACCCGAAGGTGCACTGGGAGCCCATGTGGACAAGGACCATTTCCCCTCCAAAAATGGTTTTTTTTTCCCCCAAATTTCCCCCAAAATCCCCAAATTTCTTCCCCAAACCTCCAAATTTCCCCCAAACCCCCAAATTTCTCCTAAATCCCCCAAAATTTCCCCACCTGCAGCACCCGAAGGTGCACTGGGAGCCATGTGGACAAGGACCATTTCCCTCCAAAAATGGGGTTTTCCCCCTAAACCCCCAAATTTCTTCCCCAAACCCCCAAATTTCCCCCCAAACCCCCAAATTTCCCCCCAAAATCCCCAAATTTCCACCCCAAACCCCAAATTTCCCCTAAATCCCCAAATTCCCCCTAAACCCCCAAATTTCCACCCTAAATCCCCCAAAATTGCTCCCACCTGCAGCACCCTGAAGGTGCACCGAGAACCCATGAGGACAAGGACCATTTCCCTCCAAAAAGGGGTTTTTTCCCCAAATTTCCCCTAAATTCCCGAATTTCTCCCCTAAACCCCCAAATTTCCCCTAACCCCCAAAATTTCCCCTAAACCCCCAAATTTCCCCCAAACCCCAGAATTTCCCTAAATCCCCCAAAATGCCCCACCTGCAGCACCCGAAGGTGCACTGGGAGCCCATGTGGACAAGGACCATTTCCCCTCCACAAAAGGGTTTTTCCCCAAATTTCCCCCAAAATCCCCAAATTTCTTTCCCAAACCCCCAAATTTCTTCCCCAAACCCCCAAATTTCCCCCTAAACCCCAAATTTCCCCTAAACCTCCAAATTTCTTTCCCAAACCCCCAAATTTCCCCTAAACCCCCCCAAAATTCCCCCACCTGCAGCACCTCGAAGGTGCACTGGGAGCCCATGTGGACAAGGACCATTTCCCCTCCAAAAAAGGGGTTTTTTTCCCCCAAATTTCCCCCAAAATCCCCAAATTTCTTCCCCAACCCCCAAATTTCCCCTAAATCCCCAAATTTCCCCCAAAACCCCCACCTGCAGCACTCCGAAGGTGCACTGGTAGCCCATGAGGACAAGGACCATTTCCCCTCCACAAATGGGGCTTTTTTCCCCCCTAAACCCCCAAATTTCCCCCTAAATCCCCAAAATTCCCCCCAAAATTGCCCCACCTGCAGCACCCCGAAGGTGCACTGGTAGCCCATGCGGACGAGGCAGCGCAGGGTGAGTTTGAGCACCATGGAGCGCTTGAAGGACACGAAATTCCGGACGTTTTCCAGCAGGAAGAAGCGAGGTCGGTAATAATCACAGTAACTACCCAAAAAAAGAGAAATAAAACATCACAGGAGGGGTTGTGGGGGTCTCCCACCTCAAAAACACCCAAAAACAGGTGAAAAACCCCCCTTTTTTTGATCTCACCTGAAGATCTGGGGGTCTCCCACCCCAAAAACACCCAAAAACACCCCAAAACACCCCAAAACACCCAAAAAGAGGCGAAAAACACCCTTTTTTTAATCTCACCTGAGGATCTGGGGTTCTCCCACCACAAAAACACCCAAAAACACCCCAAAAACACCCCAAAACACCCAAAATTGGGTTGAAAACCCCCTTTTTTTGATCTCACCTGAGGATCTGGGGTTCTCCCACCCCAAAAACACCCAAAAACACCCAAAACCACCCAAAAACTCTCCTCTTTTTTGATCTCACCTGAGGATCTGGGGTTCTCCCACCCCAAAAACACCCAAAAATGAGTTGAAAACCCCTTTTTTTGATCTCACCTGAGGATCTGGGGGTCTCCTGCCCCAAAACCACACCAAAAATGGGTTGAAAACCCCCTTTTTTTGATCTCACTTGAGGATCTGGGGTTCTCCCACCCCAAAAACACCCAAAACTACCCAAAAACACCCCAAAACACACAAAAAAGAGGTGAAACACCCCCTTTTTTTGATCTCACCTGAGGATCTGGGGTTATCCCACCCCCAAAAACACTCAAATTTTTTTATCTTACCTGAGGATCTGGAGGTCTCCCACCCCAAAAACACCCAAAAACACCCAAATTTTTTGATCTCACCTGAGGATCTGGGGTTCTCCCACCCCAAAACACCCAAAAACACCAAAAAACCACCCAAAACCACCCAAAACCACCCAAAAACACCCAAAAACACCCAAATTTTTTGATCTCACCTGAGGATCTGGGGTTCTCCCACCCCAAAAACACCCAAAAACACCCAAAACCACCCAAAAACACTTTCTTTTTTTGATCTCACCTGAGGACCTGGGGTTCTCCCACCCCAAAAACACCCAAAAATGGGTTGAAAACCCCCTTTTTGATCTCACCTGAGGACCTGGGGTTCTCCCACCCCAAAAACACCCAAAAATGGGTTGAAAACCCCCCCTTTTTTGATCTCACCTGAGGATCTGGGGGTCTCCCATCCCAAAAACACCCAAAAATGGGTTGAAAACCCCCTTTTTTTGATCTCACCTGAGGACCTGGGGTTCTCCCACCCCAAAACCACCCAAAAAGAGGTGAAAACCCCCTTTTTGTGCCTCACCTGAGGAAGGAAACCACGAGGGAGTTCTTGAACTTGGAGTAGGTGCGGGAGTTGAAGCGGTTCATGCCGATGGAAAACCCCCCTTTTTTTTTGATCTCACCTGAGGGTCTGGGGTTCTCCCACCCCAGAAACACCCAAAAAAACCCTTTTTTTGATCTCACCTGAGGATCTGGGGGTCTCCCACCCCAAAAACACCCAAAAAACATCCAAAACCACCCAAAAACACTCAAATTTTTTGATCTCACCTGAAGATCTGGGGTTCTCCCACCCCAAAACCACCCAAAACCACCCAAAAAAGAGGTGAAAAACCCCCCTTTTTTTGATCTCACCTGAGGATCTGGGGTTCTCCCACCCCAAAACCACCCAAAAATGGGTCGAAAACCCCCTTTTTCTGCCTCACCTGAGGAAGGAGACCACGAGGGAGTTCTTGAACTTGGAGTAGGTGCGGGAGTTGAAGCGGTTCATGCCGATGGAAAAACCCCCTTTTTTTGATCTCACCTGAGGATCTGGGGTTCTCCCACCCCAAAAACACCCAAAAACACCCAAATTTTTTGGTCTCACCTGAGGATCTGGGGGTATCCCACCCCAAAAACACCCAAAACCACCCCAAAAATGGGTTGAAACACCCCTTTTTTTGATCTCACCTGAGGATCTGGGGGTCTCCCACCCCAAAACCACCCAAAAATGGGTTGAAAACCCCCCTTTTTTTGGTCTCACCTGAGGATCTGGGGGTCTCCCACCCCAAAAACACCCAAAAACACTCAAAAATGGGTCGAAAACCCCCCTTTTTTTGATCTCACCTGAGGATCTGGGGTTCTCCCACCCCAAAAACACCCAAAAATGGGTCGAAAACCCCCTTTTTCTGCCTCACCTGAGGAAGGAAACCACGAGGGAGTTCTTGAACTTGGAGTAGGTGCGGGAGTTGAAGCGGTTCATGCCGATGGAAAACCCCCCTTTTTTTGATCTCACCTGAGGATCTGGGGTTCTCCCACCCCAAAAACACCCAAAAACACCCAAAAACACCCAAAAACTCTCCTCTTTTTTGATCTCACCTGAGGATCTGGAGGTCTCCCACCCCAAAAACACCCGAAAACACCCAAAAAATGGGTTGAAACACCCCTTTTTTTGATCTCACCTGAGGATCTGGGGGTCTCCCACCCCAAAACTACCCAAAAATGGGTTGAAAACCCCCCTTTTTTTGGTCTCACCTGAGGATCTGGGGGTCTCCCACCCCAAAACACCCAAAAACACCCGAAAACACCCAAAATGGGTCGAAAACCCCCTTTTTGATCTCACCTGAGGATCTGGGGTTCTCCCACCCCAAAAACACCCAAAAATGGGTCGAAAACCCCCTTTTTCTGCCTCACCTGAGGAAGGAGACCACGAGGGAGTTCTTGAACTTGGAGTAGGTGCGGGAGTTAGGCAGTTCATGCCGATGGAAAACCCCCCTTTTTTTTGATCTCACTTGAGGATCTGGAGGTCTCCCACCCCAAAAACACCCAAAAACACCCAAATTTTTTGATCTCACCTGAGGATCTGGGGTTCTCCCACCCCAAAAACACCCAAAAATGGGTCGAAAACCCCCTTTTCTGCCTCACCTGAGGAAGGAAACCACGAGGGAGTTCTTGAACTTGGAGTAGGTGCGGGAGTTGAAGCGGTTCATGCCGATGGAAAACCCCCCTTTTTTTTTGATCTCACCTGAGGATCTGGGGTTCTCCCACCCCAGAAACACCCAAAAAAACCCTTTTTTTGATCTCACCTGAGGATCTGGGGGTCTCCCACCCCAAAAACACCCAAAAACACCCAAATTTTTTTGATCTCACCTGAAGATCTGGGGTTCTCCCACCCCAAAACCACCCAAAACCACCCAAAAAAGAGGTGAAAAACCCCCTTTTTTTGATCTCACCTGAGGATCTGGGGTTCTCCCACCCCAAAACCACCCAAAATGGGTTGAAAACCCCCTTTTTGTGCCTCACCTGAGGAAGGAGACGACGAGGGAGTTCTTGAACTTGGAGTAGGTGTGGGAGTTGAAGCGGTTCATGCCGATGGAAAACCCCCCTTTTTTTGGTCTCACCTGAGGATCTGGGGTTCTCCCACCCCAAAACCACCCAAAAATGGGTCGAAAACCCCCTTTTTCTGCCTCACCTGAGGAAGGAAACCACGAGGGAGTTCTTGAACTTGGAGTAGGTGCGGGAGTTGAAGCGGTTCATGCCGCTGAAGCCCTGGCAGGGGGGTCCCCCGCACAGCATCTCCACGTCCCCCTTCTGGGGCAGCTTCTGGCCCAGGGAGTTGGTCCTCTCGCCCCCCATCACCAGCTTGAGGAGGACGTTGCAGTCCTCGGTGAACACCGTGGCCCCGGGGTTGTTCAGGCGGAAGGCCTGGGCAGCTGGTTCCCACATTTCCACAGCCCACAGCGTCTCTGAGACTCCTGGGAGGGGGAAATTTGGGATATTGGGGGGTTTGGGGTCATCCAGGGGGGTTGGAAAGGAGTGGAGGGCACAGGGAAGCTGCCGGTGGTTCCCACATTTCCACCGCCCACAGCGTCTCTGAGACCCCTGGGAGGGGGAAATTTGGGATATCAGGGGGTTTGGGGTCATCCAAGGGGGTTGGAAAGAGTGGAGGGCGATGGAGGATCCCCAGCTCCCACATTTCCACCGCCCACAGCGTCTCTGACACCCCTGGGAGGGGGAAAAATGGGATATTGGGGGGTTTGGGGTCAGTGGGACACCTGGGAGGAGGAAAATTTGGGATATTGGGGGGTTTGGGGGGGTTATCCAGGGCTGGAGGGTGATAGGAAGGAGTGGAGGGCTCAGGGAAGGGGATGGAGGATCCCCAGCTCCCACATTTCCACAGCCCACAGCGTCTCTGAGACTCCTGGGAGGGGGAAAAAGTGGGATATTGGGGGGTTTGGGGGGGTTATCCAGGGCTGGAGGGTGATAGGAAGGGGGTGGAAAACAGGAGGAGGGGTTGGAGGGCACAGGAAGGGGCTGGAGGATCCCCAGCTCCCACATTTCCACCGCCCACAGCGTCTCTGAGACTCCTGGGAGGAAATTTGGGATATTGGGGGGTTTGGGGGGGTTATCCAGGGCTGGAGGATGATAGGAAGGGGATGGAGGATCCCCAGCTCCCACATTTCCACCGCCCACAGCGTCTCTGACACACCTGGGAGGGGGAAATTTGGGATATCAGGGGGTTTGGGGTCATCCAGGGGGGTTGGAAAGGAGTGGGGGCACGAGGAGAGGGCTGGAGGATCCCCAGCTCCCATTTCCGCCCACAGCGTCTCTGACACCCCTGGGAGGGGGAAATTTGGGATATTGGGGGGTTTGGGGGGGTTATCCAGGGCTGGAGGATGATAGGAAGGGGATGGAGGATCCCCAGCTCCCACATTTCCACCGCCCACAGCGTCTCTGACACACCTGGGAGGGGGGAAATGTGGGATATTGGGGGGTTTGGGGTCAGTGGGATATCAAATGGGGGAAATTTTGGGATATTGGGGGTTTGGGGTCAGTGGGATTTCACCTGGGAGGGGAAAAAATGGGATATTGGGGGGTTTGGGGTCATCCGGGGGGTTGGAAAGGGGGTGGAAAACAGGAGAAGGGTCTGGAGAAGGAGGAGAAGGGTTTGGAGAGCAGGAGAAGGGGCTGGAGAACATGGAAAAGGGTTTGGAGAACATGGAAAAGGGTTTGGAAAACATGGAAAAGGGTCTGGAGAGCAGGAGAAGGGTCTGGAGAGCAGGAAAAGGGGTTTGGAAAACATGGAAAAGGGTTTGGAGAGCAGGAAAAGGGTCTGGAAAACATGGAAAAGGGTTTGGAAAACATGGAAAAGGATTTGGAAAACATGGAGAAGGGTTTGGAGATGGAGGAGAAGGGTTTGGAAAACATGGAAAAGGGTCTGGAGAAGGAGGAGAAGGGGCTGGAGAACAAAAAAAGGGGTTTGGAAATCATGGAAAAGGGTCTGGAGAGTAGGAGAAGGCACTGAAGAACATGGAAAAGGGTTTGGAAAACGTGGAAAAGGGTTTGGAGAAGGAGGAGAAGAGTCTGGAGAAGGAGGAGAAGGGTTTGGAGAGCAGGAGAAGGGGCTGGAGAACATGGAAAAGGGTTTGGAGAACATGGAAAAGGGTTTGGAAAACATGGAAAAGGGTTTTGAAAACATGGAAAAGGCTTTGGAGAAGGAGGAGAAGGGGCTGGAGAAGGAGGAGAAGGGTCTGGAGAGCAGGAGAAGGGGCTGGAGAGCAGGAGAAGGGGCTGGAGAACATGGAAAAGGGGTTTGGAAATCATGGAAAAGGGTTTGGAGAAGGAGAAGGGGTTGGAGAACAAAAAAAGGGGTTTTGGAAAACATGGAAAAGGGGTTGGAGAGCAGGAAAAAGGGTTGTAGAACATGGAAAAGGGTCTGGAGAGCAGGAGAAGGGGCTGGAGAACAAAAAAAGGGGTTTGGAAATCATGGAAAAGGGTTTGGAGAACATGGAAAAGGGTCTGGAGAAGGAGGAGAAGAGGCTGGAGAACAAAAAAAGGGGTTTGGAAAACATGGAAAAGGGGTTGGAAAACATGGAAAAGGGTCTGGAGATGGAGAAGGGGCTGGAGAAGGAGGAGAAGGGGTTGGAGAACAAAAAAAGGGGTTTGGAGAACATGGAAAAGGGTTTGGAGAGCAGGAAAAAGGGTTGTAGAACATGGAAAAGGGGCTGGAGAGCAGGAGAAGGGGTTGGAAAACATGGAAAAGGGTTTGGAGAAGGAGGAGAAGGGTTTGGAAAATAAGCAGAAGGGTTTGGAGAGCAGGAGGAGGGTCTGGAGATGAAGGAGAAGGGGTTGGAGAACAAAAAAAGGGGTTTGGAAATCATGGAAAAGGGTTTGGAGAAGGAGGAGGAGGGGCTGGAGAGCAGGAAAAGGGTCTGGAGAGCAGGAAAAGGGTCTGGAGATGGAGGAGAAGGCACTGGAGAACAAAAAAAGGGGTTTGGAAAACATGGAAAAGGGTTTGGAAAACATGGAAAAGGGTCTGGAGAAGGAGGAGAAGGGACTGGAAGAGGAAAAGTCGGCACTCAAGCCCCTCGAGATCCTTTTCTTCCCCTCTCCCTCCCCCAATCCCAGCATTCCAGAGATTCCCAACAGCTTGGAATCCCCAAAAAAAAGATGGGAAGAGGAACCCCAGGACCCACCTGCCTGGTGGAAACCCTCGGAGAGGCCCCCACAGCCCGAGAACACGTCCAGGGTCCGCAGTTTGGGGGCTTTGGGCTCGGCCTCCTCCTCCTCCTCACCCCGCTCGGGGCTCGGGGCCTTCCCTTTGCCTTTCCCTGGAAAAACAAAATCCCAGGAAAAGCCATTCCCTCTTTTTTTTTTATCTCTCCCACCCCAATCCATCCATTCACTCAGCCAGCACCTCCCACCCCCTCCTTTTCCCACCCTTTTCCCAAAAAAAGGCCCTCTTTGTCCCCCCTATTTCCCATCCATCCCATCCCAAAGTTTGGGAAGAGCATTCCCAAAAATCTGATGGACACAGGAGGGGTCATTCCCTCTTTTTTCCCCCCCTTTTCCCCCCCTTTTTACCCCATTTTTCCTGAATTTTGGAAGAAGGGAAGCCCCTCCTTGTCCCCCCTTTTTCCCATCCATCCCATCCCAAAGTTTTGGGAAGAGAATTCCCAAAAATCTGATGGACACAGGGGGGGTCATTCCCTCTTTTTTCCCACCCTTTTTTCCCAAATTTTTGAAGAAGGAAACCCTTCATTTTCCTCCCTTTTTCCCATCCCCTCATCCCAAACTTTGGGAAGAGCATTCCCAAAAATCTGATGGACACAGGGGGGGTCATTCCCTCTTTTTTCCCCCCCTTTTTTCCCAAATTTTGGAAGAAGGAAGCCCCTCCTTGTCCCCTCCTTTTTCCCATCCCCTCCATCCCAAAGTTTGGGAAGAGCATTCCCAAAAATCTGATGGACACAGGGGGGGTCATTCCCTCTTTTTTCCCTCTTTTTTCCCATCCTTTTTACCCCATTTTTCCCAAATTTTGGAAGGGAAACCCCTCCTTGTCCTCCCTTTTTCCCCTCCCCTCATCCCAAAGTTTTGGGAAGAGCATTCCCAAAAATCTGATGGACACAGGGGGGGGTCATTCCCTCTTTTTTCCTCCCCTTTTCCCACCCTTTTCTTCCCCATTTTTCCCAAATTTTGGAAGGGAAGTCCCTCCTTGTCCCCCCTTTTTCCCATCCACCCTCATCCCAAAGTTTTGGGAAGAGCATTCCCAAAAAATTGATGGACACAGGGAGGGTCATTCCCTCTTTTTTCCCTCCTTTTTTCCCTCATTTTTCCCAAATTTTTTAAGAAGGGAAACCCCTCCTTGTCCCCCCTTTTTCCCATCCATCCTATCCCCTCATCCCAAAGTTTTGGGAAGAGCATTCCCAAAAATCTGATGGACACAGGGGGGGTCATTCCCTCTTTTTTCCCACCCTTTTCCCACTCTTTTTTCCCAAATTTTGGAAGGGAAGCCCCTCCTTGTCCTCCCTTTTTCCCATCCATCCCATCCCAAAGTTTGGGAAGAGCATTCCCAAAAATCTGATGGACACAGGGGGGGTCATTCCCTCTTTTTTCCCACCCTTTTTTCCCAAATTTTGGAAGGGAAACCCCTCCTTGTCCTCCCTTTTTCCCATCCATCCCATCCCAAAGTTTGGGAAGAGCATTCCCAAAAATCTGATGGACACAGGGGGGGTCATTCCCTCTTTTTTCCCTCTTTTTTCCCCCCCTTTTTTCCCCCATTTTTCCCAAATTTTTGAAGAAGGGAAGCCCCTCCTTGTCCCCCCTTTTTCCCTTCCTCCATCCCAAAGTTTGGGAAGAGCATTCCCAAAAATCTGATGGACACAGGGGGGGTCATTCCCTCTTTTTTCCCCCCCATTTTTCCCAAATTTCGGAAGGGAAGCCCCTCCTTGTCCCCCTTTTTCCCATCCCCTCATCCCAAACTTTGGGAAGAGCATTCCCAAAAATCTGCTGGACACAGGGGATGGGAATGGGATGACACAACAGAGGATTTTGGGATAGGGGGAGGTTTTGAGGGGTCAAATCCCTCGAGGATCATTCCAGGATCCCAAAAAAAGGGAGAATTCCGAGATTCCCGTTGGGAATTCCGGGATTTCTGTGGGATTGGGGTGGGGTGGGGGTTGGGATCCCTCACCTTTCCCTTTCCCTTTCCCTTTCCCTTTGTTCCCGGAGCTGCGGGCGTGGTTCGGGGGATCCTCGAAGCTCTTGGTCCTGGCGTTGTAAGCCTGGGGAAAAATGGGGGGAAAAATGGGGAAATTGGGGAAAAAAGGGGGGAAATAGGGGAAAAATGGGGGGAAATGGGGAAAAAAAGGGGGAAATGGGAAATAAAAAGGGGGAAAAAGGGGGGGAAGAAAGGGGAAAAAGGGGGGAAATGGGGAATAAAAAGAGAGGGATGAAAAGGGGAAAAAGGGGGAAAAATTGGGGGAAAATGAGGGAATAAAAAGGGGAAAAAAGGGGGGAAAAGGGGAAAAAAGGGGGGAAAAGGGGAAAAAGGGGAAAAGGGGAATAAAAAGGGGAAAAAGGGGGGGGAAAGGGAAAAAAGGGGAGGAAAAGGTGAAAAAAGGGAAAAAGGGGGAAAAAGGGGGAAAAAAAGGGAGTAGAAGCGGTCTGGGCCCCCCAGGGACACCTCCAGACCCCAAAATTCCCCCTCCAGCCCCCCAAATTCCCAAATTCCCCTCACCTCAAGGAAGTAGAAGCGGTCTGGGCCCCAAATTCCCCCTCCAGACCCCCAGGGACACCTCCAGGGACACCTCCAGCCCCCCAAATCCCCGATTTTCCCCTCACCTCGAGGAAGTAGAAGCGGTCTGGCCCCCCCAGGGACACCTCCAGCCCCCCAAATTCCCCCTCAGACCCCAAAATTCCCCTCAGACCCCGCAGGGACACCTCCAGGGACACCTCTAGCCCCCAAATTCCCCCTCCAGCCCCCCAAATTCCCCTCCAGACCCCAGGGACACCTCCAGGGACACCTCCAGCCCCCAAAATTCCCCTCCAGACCCCAAATTCCCCTCCAGCCCCCAAATTCCCCTCACCTCCGAGGAAGTAGAGCGGTCAGGCCCCCAAATTCCCAAATTCCCTCACCTCGAGGAAGTAGAAGCGGTCCAGGCCCCAGGGACACCTCCAGACCCCAAAATTCCCCCTCCAGACCCCAAAATTCCCCCTCCAGACCCCCAGGGACACATCCAGGGACACCTCCAGCCCCCCAAATCCCCAAATTCCCCTCACCTCGAGGAAGTAGAAGCGGTCTGGCCCCCAGGGACATCTCCAGCCCCCCAAATTCCCCCTCCAGACCCCCAAATTCCCTCACCTCGAGGAAGTAGAAGTGGTCTGGGCCCCAAATCCCCCTCCAGCCCCCAAATTCCCGGTTTTCCCTCACCTCGAGGAAGTAGAGCGGTCAAGGCCCCCAGGGACACCTCAGACCCAGATTCCCCCTCCAGTCCCCAAATTCCCCTCAGACCCCAAATTCCCCTCCAGACCCCAAAATTCCCCCTCCAGACCCCCAAATTCCCCCTCAGACTCCAAATTCCCCCTCCAGACCAAATTCCCCTCAGTCCCCAGGGACACCTCCAGGAACACCTCCAGCCCCTCAAATTCCCCCAGCCCCCAAATTCCCTCCTCACCTCGAGGAGTAGAAGCGGTCAGGGCTCCAAGATTCCCCTCCAGACCCCAAATTCCCCCTCCAGACCCCAAATTCCCCCTCCAGACCCCAAATCCCCCTCCAGACTCCAATTCCCTCACCTCGAGGAAGTAGAAGCGGTCTGGGCCCCCGAGACACCTCCAGGACCCCAAATTCCCCCTCCAGACCCCAGGGACACCTCCAGACCCCAAATTCCCCAAATTCCCCTCACCTCGAGGAAGTAGGCGGTCCAGGCCCCCAAATTCCCAATTTCCCCTCACCTCGAGGAAGTAGAAGCGGTCTGGGCCCCCAGGACACCTCCAGCCCCCAAATTCCCCTGCAGACCCCAAATTCCCTCTCAGACCCCAAATCCCCCTCCAGCCCCCAAATTCCCCCTCCAGCCCCCAAATCCCCGATTTTCCCCTCACCTCGAGGAAGTGAAGCGGTCAAGTCCCCAGGGACACCTCCAGACCCCAAATACCCCTCCAGCCCCCCAAATTCCCAATTTTCCCCTCACCTCAAGGAAGTAGAAGCAGTCTGGGCCCCCCAGGGACACCTCCAGACCCCAAATTCCCCCTCCAGACCCCAAAATTCCCCCTCCAGTCCCCAAACTCCTCAGCCCCCAAATTCCCAATTTCCCCCTCACCTCGAGGAAGTAGAAGTGGTCTGGGCCCCAAAATTCCCCCTCCAGACCCCCAGGGACACCTCCAGGGACACCTCCAGCCCCCCAAATTCCCGATTTTCCCCTCACCTCGAGGAAGTAGAAGCGGTCTGGCCCCCCAAATTCCCCTCCAGGCCCCCAAGAACACATCCAGGGACACCTCCAGCCCCCCAAATTCCCAAATTCCCCTCACCTCAAGGAAGTAGAAGCGGTCAGGCCCCCCCAGGGAGTACTCCTGGATGCTCTGGGCCAGGTCCTCCCCGTAGACCACCGAGCACTTTCCCTGCACGGCGCGGAACTCCACGGTGGCCTCCTCGTCGCTCCAGTAGAGCAGGTTGATGTCGGCGTGGTAGCCCGCCTTGGTGGACTTGTGGGTGTTCTCCGGCCTGGGAAAAGGGGAAAGGAATCAGAATTCCCAGGAAAAATCGACCCCAAATCGATGGGATTAAGGGAGAGGAAAATGTCCTGTTGGAGTTGGCTCCGTCCTTGTTTTTTCCTGGAGGTTCCCAGGGGTGACCCCAAAAAAAGAGGGGGTTTAGGGGGGTTAATGACAAAGAAGGGGCTCCAAAGAAATCCCAAAAAAAACCCCACATTCCTGGGATTAGGAAGGGGAAAATGTCCCACTGGTATCAGCTCTGTCAGGTTTTTCCTCAGAGGTTCAGAGGGGTGACCCCAAAAAATGAGGGGGTTTAGGGGGGTTAATGACAAAGAAGGGGCTCCAAAGAAATCCCAAGATATCCCAAAAAAAACCCCCAAATCGATGGGATTAAGGGAGGGGAAAATGTCCCGTTGGAGTTGGTTCCATCCGTGTTTTTTTCCTGGAGGTTCCCAGAGGTGACCCCCAAAAGAGGGGGTTTAGGGAGTTAATGACAAAGAAGGGTTCCAAAGAAATCCCAAAAAAACCCTCATTCCTGGGATTAGGAAGGGAAAATGTCCCACTGGTATCAGCTCTGGCAGGGTTTTTCCTCAGAGGTTCAAAGGGTGACCCCAAAAAAGGAGGTTTAGGGGGGTTAATGACAAAGAAGGGGCTCCAAAGAAATCCCAAGATATCCCAAAAAAAAAACCCTCATTCCTGGGATTAAGGGAAGGGGGAAAATGTCCTGTTGGAGTTGGTTCCGTCCGTGTTTTTTCCTGGAGGTTCAAAGGGGTGACCCCAAAAAATGAGGGGGTTTAGGGGGGTTAATGACAAAGAAGGGGTTCCAAAGAAATCCCAAGATATCCAAGAAAAACTCCCATATTCCTGGGATTAAGGGAAGGGGGAAAATGTCCTGTTGGAGTTGGTTCCGTCCGTGTTTTTTCCTGGAGGTTCAAAGGGGTGACCCCAAAAAATGAGGGGGTTTAGGGGGGTTAATGACAAAGAAGGGGTTCCAAAGAAATCCCAAAAAACCCCCAAATCCCTGGGATTAAGGGAAGAGGAAAATGTCCTGTGAGAGTCGGCTCTGTCCGTGTTTTTTCCTGGAGGTTCCCAGGGGTGACCCCCAAAAAATGAGGGGGTTTAGGGGGGTTAATGACAAAGAAGGGGCTCCAAAGAAATCCCAAGATATCCCAAAAAAAAAACCCTCATTCCTGGGATTAAGGGAGAGGAAAATGTCCTGTTGGAGTTGGCTCCGTCCTTGTTTTTTCCTGGAGGTTCCCAGGGGTGACCCCAAAAAATGAGGGGGTTTAGGGGGTTAATGATAAAAAAGGGGTTCCAAAGAAATCCCAAAAAAACCCCCACATTCCTGGGATTAGGAAGGGGAAAATGTCCCACTGGTATCAGCTCTGTCAGGTTTTTCCTCAGAGGTTCAGAGGGGTGACCCCAAAAAATGAGGGGGTTTAGGGGGGTTAATGACAAAGAAGGGGTTCCAAAGAAATCCCAAGATATCCCAAAAAAAACCCCCAAATCGATGGGATTAAGGGAGGGGAAAATGTCCCGTTGGAGTTGGTTCCATCCGTGTTTTTTCCTGGAGGTTCCCAGGGGTGACCCCCCAAAAAAAAGGGGGGTTTAGGGGGGTTAATGACAAAGAAGGGGTTCCAAAGAAATCCCAAAAAAAACCCCACATTCCTGGGATTAGGAAGGGGAAAATGTCCCACTGGTATCAGCTCTGTCAGTGTTTTTTCCTCCGGAGGTTCAAAGGGGTGACCCCCAAAGAGGGGGGGTTTAGGGGGGTTAATGACAAAGAAGGGGCTCCAAAGAAATCCCAAGATATCCCAAAAAAAAAACCCTCATTCCTGGGATTAAGGGAAGGGGGAAAATGTCCTGTTGGAGTCGGTTCCGTCCGTGTTTTTTCCTGGAAGTTCCCAGGGGTGACCCCCAAAAAAAAGGGGGGGTTTAGGGGGGTTAATGACAAAGAAGGGGTTCCAAAGAAATCCCAAAAAAAACCCCACATCCCTGGGATTAGGAAGGGGAAAATGTCCCACTGGTATCAGCTCTGTCAGGTTTTTCCTCAGAGGTTCAAAGGGGCGACCCCAAAAAAGGGGGGGTTTTAGGGGGGTTAATGACAAAGAAGGGGTTCGAAAGAAATCCCAAGATATCCCAAAAAAAACCCCAAAACCCCTTGGAATCTCCCTCCCATCTCACCTGTAGAACTTGTAGATGTTGATCTCGACGTCAGCTGAGTCTCCAATTCCCAGCTCTGCCCAAACCCTCGTCAATTTTTGGAGGACCTCCCCATTTTTTTGGACCCTCCAATGACTCAGCCCCCCAAAACCTCTTGGAATCCCCCCCCATCTCACCTGTAGAACTTGTAGACGCTGATCTTGACGTCGGCTGAGTCTCCAATTCCCAGCTCTGCTCACAACAGAGCCCAAACCTCATTAATTCTGGGAGGAGTTCCCCATTTTTTTGGACCCTCCAATAACTCAACCCCCCAAAACCTCTGTAAATTCCACCCCATCTCACCTGTAGAACTTGTTGATCTTGACATCAGCTGAGTCTCCAATTCCCAGCTCTGCCCAAACCCTCACCCATTTTGGGAGGATTTCCCCAATTTTTTGGACCCTCCAATTGACTCAGCCCCCCAAAACCCCTTGGAATCCCCTCCCATCTCACCTGTAGAACTTGTAGACGTTGATCTTGACGTCAGCTGAGTCTCCAATTCCCAGCTCTGTTCACACCAGAGCCCAAACCTCATTAATTCTGGGAGGATTTCCCCATTTTTTTGGACTCCTCCAACCACTCAGAGCTTTCCCAGCCCCCAAAATCCCTGTAAATTCCACCCCCATCTCACCTGTAGAACTTGTAGATGCTGATCTTGACGTCGGCTGAGTCTCCAATTCCCAGCTCTGCCCAAACCCTCACTCATTTTGGGAGGATTTCCCCATTTTTTTGGACCCTCCAACCACTCAACCCCCCAAAACCCCTTGGAATCTCCCCCCATCTCACCTGTAGAACTTGTAGACGTTGATCTTGACGTCAGCTGAGTCTCCAATTCCCAGCTCTGCTCACACCAGAGCCCAAACCTCAACAATTTTGGGAGGATTTCCCCATTTCTTTGGACCCCTCCAACCACTCAGAGCTTTCCCAGCCCCCCAAAATCCCTGGAAATCCCCCCCATCTCACCTGTAGAACTTGTAGATGTTGATCTTGACGTCAGCTGAGTCTCCAATTCCCAGCTCTGCTCACATCAGAGCCCAAACCTCACCCATTCTGGGAGGATTTCCCCATTTTTTTGGACCCTCCAACCACTCAACCCCCCAAAACCTCTGTAAATTCTCCCCCCATCTCACCTGTAGAACTTGTAGATGTTGATCTTGACGTCAGCTGAGTCTCCAATTCCCAGCTCTGCCCAAACCCCCACCCATTTTGGGAGGATTTCCCCATTTTTTTGGACCCTCCAACCACTCAGCCCCCAAAATCCCTGTAAATCCCCCCATCTCACCTGTAGAACTTGTAGATGTTGATCTCGACGTCGGCTGAGTCTCCAATTCCCAGCTCTGCCCAAACCCTCACCCATTTTGGGAGGATTTCCCCATTTTTTTGGACCCTCCAACAACTCAACCCCCCAAAACCCCTTGGAATCTCCACCCCATCTCACCTGTAGAACTTGTAGACGCTGATCTTGATGTCGGCCTCGTTGGGTTTGCCGTTGCTGCGGAGGCTGCAGAAGATGCCCTTGATCCTCCCCACGCGGAAGGGCTCGGGGGCGTCCAGGTTGCTGCCCTTGATGTACTCCGAGTATTTCCTGTAGTGCTCGGGGTGCAGCTCCTCGTCCACAGCCTCCTTCTTGGGCCTCTTGGCCGGGCTGGCCGGTTTCACGCTGAAAACTGGGAAAACAAGGGAAAAGGTAAAAAATACAAAATCCTCGTCCACAGCCTCCTTCTTGGGCCTCTTGGCCGGGCTGGCCGGTTTGACGCTGGGAAATCGGGGGAAAAACAAGGGGAAAATGGTCAAAAAAAATACAAAATCCTCGTCCACCGCCTCCTTCTTGGGCCTCTTGGCCGGGCTGGCCGGTTTCACGCTGGGAAATCGGGGAAAAACAGAGGGAAAAGGTAAAAAAAATACAAAATCCTCGTCCACTGCCTCCTTCTTGGGCCTCTTGGCCGGGCTGGCCGGTTTCACGCTGAAAATCGGGGGAAAAACAAGGGGAAAATGGTAAAAAAAATACAAAATCCTCGTCCACCGCCTCCTTCTTGGGCCTCTTGGCCGGGCTGGCCGGTTTCACGCTGGGAAATCGGGGGAAAAACAGGGGGAAAATGGTAAAAAAAAATACAAAATCCTCGTCCACCGCCTCCTTCTTGGGCCTCTTGGCCGGGCTGGCCGGTTTCACGCTGGGAAATCGGGGAAAACAGGGGAAAAGGTAAAAAAATACAAAATCCTCGTCCACCGCCTCCTTCTTGGGCCTCTTGGCCGGGCTGGCCGGTTTCACGCTGGGAAATGGGGGAAAACAGGGGAAAATGGTAAAAAATACAAAATCCTCGTCCACCGCCTCCTTCTTGGGCCTCTTGGCCGGGCTGGCCGGTTTCTCACGCTGGGAAATCGGGAAAAACAAGGGAAAATGGTCAAAAAATACAAAATCTCGTCCACCGCCTCCTTCTTGGGCCTCTTGGCCGGGCTGGCGGTTTCACGCTGGGAAATGGGGGAAAACAGGGGAAAATGGTCAAAAAATACAAAATCCTCGTCCACCGCCTCCTTCTTGGGCCTCTTGGCCGGGCTGGCCGGTTTGACGCTGGGAAATCGGGAGAAAAACAAGGGGAAAATGGTCAAAAAAATACAAAATCCTCGTCCACCGCCTCCTTCTTGGGCCTCTTGGCCGGGCTGGCCGGTTTCACGCTGGGAAATCGGGGGAAAAACAGAGGGAAAATGGTCAAAAAAAATACAAAATCCTCGTCCACCGCCTCCTTCTTGGGCCTCTTGGCCGGGCTGGCGGTTTCACGCTGGGAAATTGGGGGAAAAACAGGGGAAAATGGTCAAAAAATACAAAATCTCGTCCACCGCCTCCTTCTTGGGCCTCTTGGCCGGGCTGGCCGGTTTCACGCTGGGAAATCGGGGGAAAAACAGGGGGAAAATGGTCAAAAAAATACAAAATCCTCGTCCACCGCCTCCTTCTTGGGCCTCTTGGCCGGGCTGGCGGTTTGACGCTGGGAAATCGGGGAAAAACAAGGGAAAATGGTCAAAAAAATACAAAATCCTCGTCCACCGCCTCCTTCTTGGGCCTCTTGGCCGGGCTGGCCGGTTTCACGCTGGGAAATTGGGGGAAAAACAGGGGGAAAAGGTAAAAAAAAAATACAAAATCCTCGTCCACCGCCTCCTTCTTGGGCCTCTTGGCCGGGCTGGCCGGTTTCACGCTGGGAAATCGGGGGAAAAACAGGGGGAAAAGGTAAAAAAAAATACAAAATCCTCGTCCACCGCCTCCTTCTTGGGCCTCTTGGCCGGGCTGGCCGGTTTGACGCTGGGAAATCGGGGGAAAAACAGGGGGAAAATGGTCAAAAAAATACAAAATCCTCGTCCACCGCCTCCTTCTTGGGCCTCTTGGCCGGGCTGGCCGGTTTCACGCTGGGAAATCGGGGGAAAAACAGGGGAAAAGGTAAAAAAACCACAAAAAAATAACACAACCCCCTCTTGGGTTGAGTCCCCGAATCCTTTAGGGGTGGAATGTTGAGGTATCCGACACGAAAAGGGTGGTGGGGGCGTCACAAGGGACAGATTTGGACCCTCAGGGACAAATCCGGAGCCTCAGGGACAAATCCAGACCCTCAGGGACAAGTCCAGACCCTCAGGGACGAGTCCAGACCCTCAGGGACAAATCCAGACCCTCAGGGACAAATCCAGACCCTCAGAGACAAATCCAGACCCTCAGGGACAAATTCAGACCCTCAAGGACAAATTCAGACCCTCAGGGACGAATCCAGACCTTCAGGGACAAATCCAGACCCTCAAGGACAAATCCAGACCCTCAAGGACAAGTCCAGACCCTCAGGGACAAATCCAGACCCTCAGGGACAAATCCAGACCCTCAGGGACAAATCCAGACCCTCAGGGACAAATCCAGACCCTCAGAGACAAATCCAGACCCTCAAGGACAAATCCAGACCCTCAGGGACAAATCCAGACCCTCAGGGACAAATCCAGACCCTCAGGGACAAATCCAGACCCTCAGGGACGAATTTGGACCCTCAGGGATGAATCCAGATCTCAATTTTTAAAGGAACACCCTCATTTTTACAAGAACACCCTCATTTTTACAGGAACACCTTCACCTTTATAGAAACACCCTCATTTTCATAGGAACACCCTCATTTTTATAGGAACACTCTCTTTTTTATAGGAACACCCTCATTTTTACAGGAACACCCTCATTTTTATAGGAACACCCTCCTTTTTACAAGAACACCCTCCTTTTACAGGAACACCCTCCTTTTCATAGGAACACCCTCACTTTTATAGGAACACCCTCATTTTTATAGAAACACTTCCATTTTTACAGGAACACCCTCCTTTTTATAGGAACACCCTCATCTTTATAGGAACACCCTCATTTTTACAGGAACACCCTCACTTTTATAGGAACACCCTCATTTTTACAGGGACACCCTCATTTTTATAGGAACACCCTCATTTTTACAGGAACACCCTCATTTTTATAGGAACACCCTCATTTTTACAGGAACACCCTCATTTCCATAGGGACACCCTCATTTTTATAGGAACACCCTCATTTTTTGGGGTTGGGTTAAAAAACCTCCATTTTTATATGAAACACCCTCATTTTTACAGGAACACCCTCATTTTTATAGGAACACCTTCCTTTTTACAGGAACACCTTCACCTTTACAGCAACACCCTCATTTTTTGGGGTTGGGTTAAAAAACCTCCATTTTTATAGGAACACCCTCATTTTTATAGGAACACTTCCATTTTTACAGGAACACCCTCATTTTTTGGGGTTGGGTTAAAAAACCTCAATTTTTATAGGAACACCCTCATTTTTTGGGGTTGGGTTAAAAAACCTCCTTTTCACAGGAACACCCTCCTTTTTACAAGAACACCCTCATTTTCACAAGAACCCCCTCATTTTCACATCAACCCCCTCCTCTTCACACCAACCCCCTCCACTTCCCCCCCATCTTCGCCACTTTCCACCCTCCCCCTCCCCATTTACCCCTCCGATCCACCACCCCAAACCTCCACCTTTTCCCCCCCAAACCCCACAGCCTTTTGGGATTTATTTTTCCCCACCAACCTGAAGGAGAAGGCCTCGGGCAGGAGGTAGACCCCGTCCCCCACGCGGTAGCGGACGCCGTTCTTGGTGGCCGAGCCGTAAAAAATCTTCCCGTCCTCCTCCCCCAAGGGCTCGGCCACCCTGGGGATCTCCTTGTGCCTCACCTCGTCCAGGCGGGCGCAGCTCAGGCAGAACCTGCAGCAAGAAGGATTTTAAAAGGGTTTGGGTAGGGAAAAAATCAGAAAAAAATAAAAAAAAAAAAAGGGGTTTTCTGAAGGCAAAATTACAAAATTATCTTATATCCTTATCTCCTTATCTTATAGCCTTATCTCCTTATCTTATATCATTATCTCCTTATCTTATATCTTTATCTCCTTATCTTATATCCATATCTCCTTATCTTATAGCCTTATCTCCTTATCTTATATCATTATCTCCTTATCTTATATCATTATCTCCTTATCTTATATCTTTATATCCTTATTTTATATCCTTATCTCCTTATCTTATATCCTTATCTCCTTATCTTATATCCTTATCTCCTTATCTTATATCTTTATCTCCTTATCTTATATCCTTATATCCTTATCTCCTTATCTTATATCCTTATCTCCTTATCTTATATCCTTATCTCCTTATTTTATATCCTTATAAATAAATTATTATTATTACTATTACTATTATTATTTTTAATAGTAATAATAGTAATAATATTTTATTATTATTTTATTATTAATTATATTATATATTATAATATATTATTATTTTTAATATATTTTAATATATAATTATTAATTATGTATATAATTATATATTTTATATATTTTTAAGTATATATATAAATATATATAAATTATATATAAATATATATTTAATTATATATAATTATATATTTTAATATATAATTATTAATTATACATAATTATATATTATATATATAATTAATTATATATAAATATACATACAAATTATACATAAATATATATTTAATTATATATAATTATATATTTTAATATATAATTATTAATTATATCTAATTATATATTTTTATATATATTTAATTATATATATAAATATATATATAAATTATATAAACGTATATATTTTTAATTATATATACAATTACACATTTTAATATACAATTACTTTTCCCAGCAACAGCTTGAAGGACTTCCCAACCTCTCAATCACCACCTCACTCTTTTAAAGCCATAAAACCCCTCATCTCTAAATACCTTTTTTTTTTCTTAATACACCTGCCTTTTAGGGCATTTTATAAATAAAATTATAAATAAAATAAATAAAAGGAAGGGTTTGTGCCTCACTTGTACTTGTTGTCGTCGGCGGGGCGGGCGTCGGGCGGGCTCTCGAAGCGCGCGTACTCCTGGTCGTACCACAGCTGGTAGAAGTAGGTGCTGCCGTCGTCCTCCACCGCCTTCACCTCCATGTCCTGCCCTCCCTGCTGCCAAAAATGGGGAGGGGGATCAGAGTTTGGGATGTTGGGATGGTGGAATTTTAAGGGGGGGGTTGGAAGGGAGTTCCGAGACCACCGAGCCCTGATGTGGTTATGGGATCATCGCCCTCAGTGCCGCTCAAAAAAGGGTTAATTTTATCCTCTAAACCCACCCTTACCCCCTGTATTTCATTCACTGTAAGTTGGACTTTTAAAAGAAGGTTTTGTTCTGTATTAGGAGCATTGGACCCTAAAGGAACCACAACAAACACTGAACAAAGAACTCAACACACATAAAAATCATCCAGAGGAGCCAAGGTAGACATTTGGAATAGGTAAAGTAGGTCTAGAGTCAAAGGTTTTCTTCAAACCTGGATGATCAGAACAATGGATAGAACAAAAATGATCAAGGATGTCACCCGAGGGAGATGAGGAGGAAAATGCAGACCCCAGGAACTCCCACCAAAATATTCCTCAAAACTGGACACAAAGCTCAAAAAGGGACTCAAAACTGACCTGAAGGACCCAAAACTGGACCTGAAGGACCCAAAACTGGACACAAAACCCGAGGTTTGGCTGAGAACAGCCCAAGAATCCCTTCCCTGCTCGTGTTCCCACCGATCCCGATCCATGCCATGATCCACCATCCCTCTTGTCCCACCTGGGCTCGTGTTCAGGGTGTGGGGGGGATCATCACCATCACCATCACCATCACCATCATCACCATCACCATCATCACCACCACGACCCTCACCCACCTCCATGGCCCAGCTCTCGGAGGGCGCCTTGTAGACCACGTTGACCTTGCCGTGGATGTAGGAGAGCTGCATGTCCTCGCACTCGTCCACCAGGAAGAGCTCCAGAGGGTCCGAGGTGGCCCCCAGCACCGTGTCCGAGCCCGGGCAGAACCAGTGCGCGTGGAACATCTGCCCGCTGCTGTCCTCCCACATGGCTGTCACCCTGGGGAGGGGGACAGGAACTTGGGGACATCCAGAAATGTCCCCTGGGTAGGGGGGAGAGGGAGGGGCACCCACCTGGCCAGGTAGAGGGGCTTGGTGGGGTCGTCGGGGCTGACGGAGACGCAGTCGCCGACCTCCAGCGTCTCCGAGTCGATGCAGACGCGCTGGTAGTAATCCTTCTTGCCATCCCTCTGGGGGGGGAAAGGGGGGTCAGGAGGAGGAAAGGGGGGTCCTGCCTGGCCTGGTCTGGGTGGGCTCTCCCTCCTGGATGGGCTCTGTCACCTGGATGGGTTCCCTCACCCATGAGATCCACCTTTGGTGTCACCTGGATGGGGTTCCCTCACCTGGAGATGTTCTCTCACCTTTGATGGGTTCCCCTTAGTTTGGTCTCACCTGGATGGGTTCCCTCACCTTTATGGGCTCCCCCACCCACAAAATCCACCTCTGGTGTCACCTGGATGGGGTTCCCTCACCTGGATGGGGTTCCCTCACCTTTAAGGACTCCCCCACCCACAAAATCCACCTCTGGCCTCACCTTGACGGGCTCCCCCACCCAGCAGATCCGACTCTTGTTCTGCTTCTTCTTCCTGCCCTGGAGCATCTTCTTGGGCGAGGGCACCTCGGGGACGTTGTCGTCGACCTCCTCGTCCTCATCTGCCTCCTCACGGCCAGTGTTGGGACACCTGGGCACGGATTGGGGGTGGGAAAGTCACCAGAGAGCCCCCCAGGGAGGGGGACAAGGGGATGGGATGTTGGGGGGTGGGACATGGTCACCTCCTCTGCAGGCAGGCCTGCTTGCTCCTCCCGCTGCCCCCGAACTTCACCATGTTCTGGCAGGCCTTGCACTTGCCACACTCGGGCTGTTGGCACACCTGGGGTGGGCACAGGGGGGGTGGGGGTGAGGCTGTCACGGTGTCACCCCCACCAGGGAGCGGGGTGGGGCCTCTGGGAGGGACCCAGGGAGTGACTGGGGTGGTTGGGGTTGAACTTTGAGATCCCAACATTGAACACCAGGAGGGGTGGGGTTGATTGGTCAAGGTTGGGATTGACCCCCAAGACCAACCAGTCCAACCCAGGACAGGAGGTTGATGCTGATCAAGGTTGGGATTGACCTTCAAACCAACCAGTCCAACCCAGGAGGGGTTAATTTGGTTGGTCAAGGTTGGGATTGACCCCCAAGATCCACCATTGAACCCCAGGATGGGTGGGGTTGGTTGGTCAAGGTTGGGATTGACCTTCAGGACCGACCAGTCCAAGCCAGGACAGGAGGTTGATGCTGATCAAGGTTGGGACTGACCTTCAAGACCAACCAGTCCAACCCAGGAGGGGTTAATTTGGTTGGTCAAGGTTGGGATTGACCTTCAAGACCGACCAGTCCAACCCAGGAGGGGTTAATTTGGTTGGTCAGGGTTGGGATTGACCTTCAAGATCCACCATTGAACCCCAGGATGGGGTAATTTGGTTGGTCAAGGTTGGGATTGACCTCCAAGATACACCCCAGGATGGGTGGGGTTGGTTGGTCAAGGTTGGGATTGACCTTTAGGACCGACCAGTCCAACCCAGGAGGGGTTAATTTGGTTGGTCAAGGTTGGGATTGACCTTCAAGATCCACCACTGAACCCCAGGATGAGTAAATTTGGTTGGTCAAGGTTGGGATTGACCTTCAGGACTGACCAGTCCAACCCAGGATAGGTTAATTTGGTTGACCAAGGTTGGGATTGACCTCCAAGCCCAACCAGTCCAACCCAGGACAAGAGGTTGATGCTGACCAAGGTTGGAAAAGCTCTCCAAGCCCGACCAGCCCAACCCAGGACAGGAGGTGGACGAAGGTCCTTGACCAATTTTGCTTAACCAAGGTTGGAAAACCCCTCCAAGCCCAACCACCACCACCACCCTCCCCCCAAAAAAACCCCCCATCTCCAGGGATGTGACCTCCCCGTGGGACGGCCCCACCACCCCCTCCCACCAGCGGCACCGGCACCGGCACCTCGCAGACGCCGCAGCGCCGGCGCTTGGTGGAGTTCTCCTTGTCCTCCTCGCGCTCGTCCTTCTCGATCTGCTCCGAGAAGAAGGTGTCGAAGATGTGGTACACCAGCTTGGTGGTGGTGGCCTTGGTGGGCCCCCGCTCCTTGTCGATGCGCGTGGGGTGCCGGATGGCCTGGCGCCGAACGGCCCGCCTGGGGACACGGGCACGGCGCTCAGCCCACGCTTTTGGGTGGGCTTTCCAAATTTTGGGAGGGTTTTCCCCGGTTTTGGGAGGGTTTTCCTGGTTTTGGGAGGGTTTTCCCAAGTTTGGGAGAGTTCTCTTAATTTTAAGAAGAGTTTTCCCAGTTTTGGGAGGGTTCTTTTAATTTTAAGAAGGGTTTTACCACTTTTGGGAGGGTTTTCCCAAGTTTGGGAGGGTTTTCCAAATTTTGGGAGAGTTCTCTTAATTTTAAGAAGGGTTTTCCCAGTTTTGGGAAAGTTTTCCTACTTTTGGGAGGGTTTTCCCAGTTTTGGGAGGGTTTTCCTGGTTTTGGGAGGGTTTTCCTGGTTTTGGGAGAGTTCTCCTAATTTTAGGAGAGTTTTCCCGGTTTTGGGAGGGTTTTCCCGGTTTTGGGAGGATTCTCTTAATTTAATAACTCAACCCTCAACCCAACCATCAACCCAACCCCCAACTCAACCCAACCCTCAACCCGCAACTCCCAACCATCAACCCAACTCTCAATTCAACCCTCAACTCAACTCAACCCAACCCTCAACACAACCCACAACCATCAACCCAAACTCCAACCCAACCATCAACCCAACCCTCAACCGAACCTCCAACCCAACCCTCAACCCCCAACTCAACCCTCAACTCAACCCTCAACTCAACCCAACCCCCAACCCAACCCAACCCTCAACCTCCAACTCAACCCTCAACTCAACCCCAACTCAACCCAACCCCCAACCCAATCCTCAACCCAACCCTCAATTCAACCCCCAACCCAACCATCAACCATCAACCCAACCCTCAATTCAACCCCCAACCCAACCATCAACCATCAACCCAACCCTCAATTCAACCCCCAACCCAACCATCAACCATCAACCCAACCCCCAACTCAACCCAACCCTCAACCCCCAACCCAACCCATCAACCCCCAACCCAACCATCCCTAAGCCCAACTCAACCCAACCTCAATTCAACCTCAACCCAACCATCAACCCAAACCCCAACTCAACCCAACCCTCAATTCAACTCAGCCCAACCCCAACTCAACCCAACCTCAACACCCAACC
>NW_026087736.1:0-33742 GCF_022539395.1 Myiozetetes cayanensis | reverse complement strand
AATAAACGGCACCCTGCCTGCTTGTTTTGACCGGTAAAACAGGACCACTGAACACTGAGTGCACAGGTCGGAGGGGTCAGCCTGTTGGTCTATCAGCATATGTAAATAAGCTCATCCTGGGGCCCCATCAGGAAATAAGAAGAGGGGAATGGGGTGGCGAATTGGTGAGCAACTCATGGTGAGATAGTGTGTTCTCTGCTCCTGATCGAGTCTTGAGCTCTACGGCATTCGCCGGGTCTTTGTCCCCGTGACTCAGCGAGTGACACTGCATAGGCTAGGCATCCTAGGCCCTCGTCATTGACTGTGCAGTGGGGTAATGGCAGGAGCTGACATGTTGTGCCCCAGGAGTCCTTGCTTAGAGAGAAGCAGCAACCTCAGTCCGTAGGGCAAAGGAGGAAGCTGTAGCCTGTGTGTGACTGTGTAGCGCCAGGGTGGTGAGCAGGGACCAGTGGGGCAGGGGAGGACATGAGGGTCGTGTTTGAGTCAAGTGCAGTGCGGACAACCAGCCGTTTCGACATGGGTCTTCTGTGGCTGGGGGACAGTCTGTGGGTCACTAGCGGCTCCTAGGATGATGGTGGTGTGGGGGCGGGCACTGTTGTCATTGCTGCCAGGGAGTGAAGGTGATAATAAATGATACCTTCCATGCTGCTGAGGAAAAAACATAATACCACTTTGGAACAGTTTTGCAAGAACATAAATTTACAAAACAGTATGTAGATTATATTATACAGGTAAAAACTGTACAATTTGTTCATAAGGAAAGCAATCCTCTCCATGATTTTTCCTAGTTGGTTTCATCAGCCATGAAAATTCTGCCTCACCTTCATCATGGAAGGATAAAGAAAAATATATCAGTGCTATTGATGCTCAAATGATTGGCATTGGTAGGAAACCAAGATGATTCTGGTATCTTCAGTAACACTAAGATAGTTTTGCCCTATTATTTTCTCCATTGGATGACAGCCTCATTTATGATGTCCAAGCAAAAGAAGTAATATTAGAAAGAGTGTCTTCCCAGAAGCCTGACTGTTACTTTTAAGGCACTGAGAAGTGACAGTGTGTACAGCCCTCAATCCTCTATGGAAATCTCAACAGTGCTATGTTTGTACATTTAAATACTGAACTATGGAATGTCTTTATAACTCAGACTAGTATTTAAGCATCTTTTGAATTCTAGGATGCAGTTATGTAGTCAACATTCACCACAGAATCTTATATGTTGTTGATTTTGTGCAATGAGAAAAGTAAAGCCCCAGTAATAATGTCTTTAAGAGAGTATTTTATGGTATTTTTTTTCTTTATGTGTTTCATGAGTAAATATTCTTGATAAACTTATCTAAAGGTGCAACACAGAGCAGATAGACTAGGATGCAGTTTTTGTACATAATATCCATGTTCTCAGTTATGTGAAAGAGAGGTGTGCTAGTTTCTGTTGAATGTTATCTATTTAAATCAAAGGGGATGAATAAATGCATCAGTAACCTGGGAAGTGGTTATGGGTACAAGAACACCATTGCAGAATACTGTATGTGAGAAGGATTCCTGTGTTTCAGATGAAGAAAGAATTGTTTTAAATGTTACTGAATCACTAAAGGATATTGAGCAGAAAGTAGAGAAGACACAATCAGAGGTAGATAATATTGTGTCATGGTTTTGCCCACCCGTCAGCCCCTGAGGCTGAGGATGGTTTTGTCCAGGTGGATTTCCAGAGAAAAATCCAATCGAAAGTTTTAGTAATGCCTCTGTCAATGACATATTTAAGAAAACGGAACACAAGCCTGTTGCGCAGTTGAAATTAATAGCTGTAACCATGTAGGAGCGGTGGCAGGCCCAAAAGGGTCAGGGACCCCTCCTCCCCCGGCCCTGGGCCAGGGGCAGGTGTGGTATTGAAGCCCCCCTTCTCTCCTGTAAGAGAGTAGAGGAAAAAACTTTAGAGAAGGACTGACTGCTTGGACAAGAAACGCTGCAGAAGGAATTCCGGTAGAGAAATACCAGCCTCCAAAGTCAAAGTTGGCAGCAGCAGGAGAGTGAAGAGAAGTTCGAAGGGGGGGGGCTGCTTCTCCCTTCTCTCTAGCTCTCTCTCTCTCTCCTTCAGTAGGGAAAAAAAGACTGAAAAATAAAACCCTACCACCTGTGGAAGATTATTGGGGTGAGGAGACACCCATGCAGCTCATAAAGGAGCTCGTGAATGCACGAGGAAGCTCATGGAGAGAGACTTCCGCTGGAGCAGAACGGCTCAGGTAAGATGTTGGGATCCGAGTGGGGGATCCATGCTGGTGCAACTAAATTTGTGACCCTGAGAGAGACCTACACTAGAGCGAGAATGGCTCAGGTAGGATGTTGGTATCCGAGTAAGGGATTGATACCGGATTTTTGCCCCAAAAGGCACGGAGAAACTGCTCTAGAGACAAAGTTTGTTTCTTTAAAGCAGGAGGTATTTTATTGCAATGCGTTGGGGAGCCCTCCAGGTCGCCCTGGGCAAAGAGCTCCGTCGTATACAATCAGCATAGCTCTTTTATACAGTTTTTGAGTATAGGATTACAACACAATCATGTATATTCATTAAATTGCAACATCTACTTGTAATATTCATATATAGGCGGAGTCTGGGCGGAGTCTTCAATTTGGGGAGATTTCATGGTGGGGGTTCCTGTTGCCTTCCTCTGGGCGGGGGTCGTGTGTGAGTCTTCCTCACTGTAAACTTCTGAACTTTCTTTGGATCTTCTCCTTTTAAGGCAGTTTTGGCAAACACAATAAGGTCAGGCTGACTTTTGGCTCATCCTACGATTTTCTGAGTTTCTATCTCTGTGAGGAATGCAGCTATCTCTCTAGGACTGCTCTAGGATTCGCTGAGTTGCTATCTCAAGGACTGCCTAGTTTCCTAATGTTAAGGTTTTGAAATTTCTCTTACAATTTTGTGTTAACCTTTTATGTTTCAAAGTTTTAAGTGAGTGGCTTCATTTCCCCCCTTTTCTTATAACTTACGAATTCTTTCGTAATCTCTAAGGGACGTTGGTAAGATTGGATCATTGCCCAAAGTGTTTGGGTTTTTGTCATTAAGGATTTCAGTCTGCTCTATAGGTATATGTTTGTGAGTGTTAGTAAAAGCATAGCTATGGTTATGATTAGTATTGGGTGCACAAGGTAGTGGAATACTTGGGTTGCTGTTGGGGAATGCCCTGTAAAAATATCCCACCAATGGTAGTGCCGTGTCCATATTCACACAGGACTTTTACTCAGGGGCTTGGTACCCAAACAATTATCAGCAGATGCTGGTGTTTCACTCGTTTCTTTCTCTTGCTTATTCTCCGGAGCTTTCTTGACTCGTGAGTAATGAATCCATGTAGGTCGCTCTTTGATCCGGACCGCGGTGAAGGTGGTCAGCAGCACTTGGAAAGGTCCTTCCCACTTTTCTTGTAGGGGTTTTCCTAAGAGATTCTTAACATACACCCAGTCACCGGGGTTGAACAGATGTAATTTACAATCAGGCTGTTTGGGTTGATGATCTATCACCACAGCTGTACTTTTATCAAAATGTTTCCCTATAGCAATTACATAATCATAAATGTACTGATTACCTATTTGGTCTACATGGTCTACAGCATCTCCATTTACAATCTGCATAGCATAAGGTCTTCCATACAGAATTTCAAATGGACTCAATTTTTCTTTTGATCTGGGTTTGACTCTCAGTCTAAGCAGAGCAATAGGCAGAGCCTGATACCACTGTCAATTGGTTTCTTGGCATATCTTAGCAATTTGTTGTTTAATCAGATGATTCATCTTTTCGACTTGCCCACTAGCCTGAGGCCGGTAGGGCGTATGTAACTGCCACTTAATTTGTAATGCCTTGCTTATTGCTCTTACTACTTTTGCACAAAAATGCGTACCTCTGTCTGAAGATATACTTCTCGGTACCCCAAATCGGGGTATTATTTCGTTTAGTAAAACCTTGGTTACTTCTCTTTCTTTATTTGTCCTACAAGGGAATGCTTCAGGCCACCCAGAAAATGTGTCAGTTAATACTAATAAATATCGAAACCCCCCTTTTCTTGGGAGTTCTGAAAAATCAATTTGCCATACTTCACCTGGGAATTTACCTCGATTTATGGCTCCCTGATGTACCTTCGTTCCACATTGAGATGTGACTTATTTTACTGTAGTAAAGAGTTTTGGTCCTGCTATTCGGGTTTGTAAATATTGACAGAGTGGGTCCAAGGCCCAATGGGCTTTTTCATGTTCTATCTTTACAAACTGCCACATTAATTTTTCAGGTATTATTAGTTGACCTGTTTCTAACTGACCCCACCCGTTGTCTAACAATTTACCCTTGTTCTTTTTAATCCATCTTTGATCTGATTCTTGATAATTTGGTTGAAAATTTGTATCTAATTCTCCCGGTATTAAAGCTGTTATGTTTATTTCTTCAGTTTTTGCAGCAGCTAATTTGGCTTCTGCATCTGCCTTCCTATTCCCTATTTCTGGAACTGTGTTACCTTTCAGGTGTCCCTTACAATGCATTATGGCCACCTGCTCTGGGAGTTGGACCGCTTCTAACAACCTTAAAATTTCTTCTGCATGTTTGATTTCTTCTGCATGTTTGATTGTTTTCCCCTGGGCAGTTAATAGTCCCCTTTCTTTCCAAATTGCTCCGTGAGCATGTACGACAGAGAAAGCATATTTAGAATCAGTCCAAATGTTAATTCGCATACCTTCTGCTAATTCCAGGGCTCGGGTAAGAGCAATTAGTTCTGCCTTCTGGGCCGAAGTCCCTGCAGGTAGGGGATTTGATTCAATTACCTCTTCTGTTGTGGTCACTGCATAGCCTGCCATTCTTACTCCCTGCCTCACGAAGCTGCTGCCGTCCGAGAACCAGTTGTCCGCATCTTCAAATGGTTCCTCCTTGAGGTCTGGACAACTGGAATAGACTGCCTCGATCGTTTCCAGGCAATCATGTTCGAGAGGTTCTGCCGGAATTCTTCCTTCTAGAAACGAAGCTGGGTTGACAATGTTAGTTACTTGAATGGTTACATCATCTGATTCAGCTAGGATGGCTTGATATTTTAGGAATCTTGAAGGCGATAACCAATGGTTACCCTTTTGTTCCAGCACTGCTGAGACAGTATGAGAGACTAACACAGTCATTTTCTGGTCTAGCGTAAGCTTTCTGGCCTCTTCTATGTTTATGATCACTGCGGCCACTGCTTTTAGGCACCCAGGCCAGCCTTTGCTTACTTCATCCAAGTGTTTGGAGAAATAAGCTACAGCTCTCTTATGTGGTCCCAACTGCTGTGCTAGAACTCCCAGAGCCATCCCCTGCCACTCATGGGAGAATAGCCAAAACGGCTTAGTTACATCTGGAAGACCCAAGGCTGGGGCTTTCATGAGTTCTTGTTTCAGTCTTTTAAAAGCTCCTTCTGCCTCGGGAGTCCAGGCTAAGGTATTCGCAGTCTCCTTTAGTAAGTCATATAGTGGTTTGGCAAGTATTCCATATTGATGAATCCATAATCGTCACCAACCTGTCATTCCCAGAAAGGCCCGTAGATCTCTCACCGTTTCTGGTCTGGGCATCTGACAGATGGCTTCTTTTCTTGCTGTGCCTAGAGATCGTTGTCCTCTGGAGATTTCATATCCCAGGTATATCACCTTTTCTTGTACCAGCTGTGCCTTTTGTAGAGAAACTCGATATCCAAAAAGTTTAGCAGGGAAATAGTCCATTCAATGCACTCCTCTTCTGTTTCAGTTGCTACCAATAAATCATCTACATATTGTAGAAGGGTACCATTTCCCAGTGGCCTTTCCCATTGTTCTAATTCTTTGGCCAGTTGGTTTCCAAAAATTGTGGGACTATTTTTGTATCCCTGTGGTAACACAGTCCAAGCTAGTTGAGTCTTTCTCCCTGTTTTAGCAGATTCCCACTGAAAAGGAAAAATTTTCTGGCTTGTTAGAGCTAAGGCTAGGCAAAAGAATGCATCTTTTAAGTCTAATACTGTGAACCATTTTAAATTTTCCCTCAATTTGGTTAGAAGAGTATAGGGATTCGCTACGACCGGGTGTAAAGTTTTTGTAATTTCGTTCACTGCCCTTAAATCTTGGACTAATCTATATGTCCCATTCGGTTTCTTAACAGGTAGGATTGGCGTATTGAAATCTGATTCACACTCTACCAATAATCCTAATTCTAGAAATCTCTCTATTATTGGTTCAATTCCTCTTCTATCTTCCAACCTCAGCGGGTATTGTTTTCTTACTACCGGTTTTGTTCCTGGTATTAACTCAATATTAATAGGAGCTGCTCGTTTTGACCTTCCAGGTACATCAGTAGCCCATACTAGTGGGTATACTTCACTCATAATGCGTTCAATGCTACGACTTTCAGGTTTTGGTTCTATATAGCTGATTGTCAAACTTAAAGCTGCTATTAGTTGTTCATCATTTACTTGAAACTCAAGTTTATCTTTATTGAATTTTATTACCGCCCCTAAATTCTCTAATAGGTCTCTACCTATTAGAGGCTTTGGAGAATTTGGTAAATACAAAAATTGATGAATTCCCATCTGTTTCCCAATTTTGTATTTAATAGGTTTTAGAAAGTAGGCTTTTTCTGGTTGGCCTGTCGCTCCCACGACCTGTACAAATTCATCACTTCTGGGTACCAATTCTTGATTCAAAGCCGAAAATGTTGCTCCTGTATCTATTAAAAAGTTTAATTCTTTTTCACCTTCCCCTAGCTTCATTTTAACCAGTGGGTCTGCTAGGGAACGACTCACCGGTCCCCCTCATTCACTGTCCTGATGTGCAATGGTAGCAATTGCAGGTCTCTCTCCTAGCAGAGGACAATCTCGTTTCCAGTGTCCTATCTGCCAGCAATTAGCACACTGATTTGGTTTTATCCCAGGCAAATGGGGCTGAGATTCTCTTTTCCCACTCCCTTTTGCTGGGTAACCTCTACCTCTGCCTCTGGTATTGGATTCTGGAGACTTTGCATTTGGGGCTGCCACTGCTGCTGCCACTATTCGAGCAAACCTTTTATCCTCCTTTTTCTTCTCTTCTTTATCTCTGTTGTTATACACTTTCCAAGCCTCGTTCATCAACGTTTCTAGGTTTCTATTTGCTGGATGCTCAAGCTTTTGCAATTTCTTTCTGATATCTGGGGTGCATTGTCCCATTACTAACCCCAATAACTGTTGCTTCCCTTCCTCCGATGCTGGGTCGAGGGGTGTATACTGTCTCATAGCTGTCCTAAGTCTGTCCAAAAATTCTGAGGGGGTTTCATCTTTCCCCTGTCTGACATCATATAGCATTGCCCAGTTGATGGCTTTAGGTATGGCATTTCACAGACCCATTGCTATTAGCTTTCTATATTGCACCAGCCGCCCATACTGGACTGGATTATTCAGATCCCATTCTGGGTTTCGATTGGGGAATATTACATCTACTCTTTCTGGTAGTAATGCAGCATGCTCTCTTCCTGTTCTCAATACGAGTTCCTTTTCTGTTTCTGTTAATTCTGACAGCATTACCTCTATGTCTTCCCAATCAATATCCTGATTCTTTGCCAGTAATTCGAACCTCCTGGCTACTCCCTCTGGATTCTTTCTGAAATTTCTTGCCTCCTCTCTCCAGCTATTTAAATCGCTTGTTGTAAATGGTACTTTTATCCGTGCCTGTTCCCCTGCAATAGGCATTATCCTTCTGAGGGGAGCTATCATATAACCTTCGTCTCTCTCTTTCGCTTCCTTCCGTGCTGCCGATCTAGTATAGTATGAATTGCTAGTCCCTTCCCCGGGATCTCCTTTCTGGGTTTCGATATCTATTTTATTCTTTCTCTTCCCTGTTCTCTTTTTCTGTTTTCGTTCCTCATTCTCAGTTTCCGATCCTTCTGCCAAATCTTCCTCTATTAACCCTCTGGCATGGTTTACGCAGTCCAGCCGCCTCTCCTTCTGTGTTTGGATGAGACGCTGTCTACGCTCGACCTGCCCTGAGACACTGTCTTCTTCGTCCTCCTCTGTCCCTCGTGTATTTCTTTTGTCCTCTATCTGAATGACTATACTCAATTTCTGTGAGTTGTCTACCTTTTTGTTCTGGCTAACTATATCATCATCATCATCACTGCATCTTAGCTCAGGGGAGCCACCCCCCTTTTCTGGTGCTCCCTGATCCTGGCAGGCTGCCTGGTCCTGGCGGGCCGCCTGGACCTGGCGGGCTGCCTGGACTTGGCGGGCCGCCTGATCTTCGTGAGGTGTTTTCATCTCTTGGCGTACTGCAATCTCTATTTTGGCTACCTCTCATTTTAGGTGGGCTATTCTTTTTTTTTTCCCGACCCTCTAGCTCCAGTCGTGGTGAGCTGTCCTCTTTCCTACTAGTCTCCAAACTGAGAGGACTACTCTCTTCCCGGTAAGTTTCTGAGCCTTGTGGGCTACTCAGCTTCTGTGATCCGCTTTCTTTCCCGTAACTCTCCGATCTTGTTGGGCTGCTATCTTCCCAACTGTTTTCTAATCTTTGGGGGCTGTAACCGTTCTTGGACCTGTCTTGTTCTAGTGACATATCCCCCAACAGACTAGTGTCCCTCTCGCCTTCCCTTCGCTTGGGCGGAGGAACCCCATATCCTGGCGCGAACGGCTGATACTCCCATAAGCTTATTTCGCTCTCTTTTCCGCTATCCCTTCTCGTTAATCTAAGGCATTGCTGTCCAATACTACAGGCATCACAGCAACGCTCCTTAGGTCTTAAGTTTTTCTTATCTTTCTCTAAGGCCAGTACCAGGGGATCTTGGGGTGCTACATTAACCCCACACTCCTTCTGCCACTCTGGTTTATTTCTCAAGGTGAAGAACATATCGCAATACATTACTTCGTCCCATTTGCCTAGCCGACGGAGGAACAACATGAGTTGTAAAATTGTGTTGTAATTAATTGTTCCCTCCGGAGGCCATTTCTCATCATCATCCAACTTATATAGAGGCCACCACTGTGTACAGTATTTTAAAAGTGTCTTTTTACTTATGTTTCCCCCTGGAATCCCCCCTAAATCTTTCCAATGCTTCAGGACACATCCTAAGGGGGTTTTCATATTTATATCTTTACTTTGTTGGCTTCCCATTATTATTTTCTGGATCTATACCTCTATATCTCACCGGATCTTTCTTTTCTTTTTTTTTTTTTTTTTTTTTTTTTTGTGTTAACACTTCATGCACACAATTTTCAATCGCTTCGTCCGTCTCTGGCCTGGCTTCTCGCGAAGAACAGGAACCGCAGATTAGGACTCTGCACTCACTTCGTGCTTATTTGCACGTCTCACTCACACGCATTCACACCTGTACACTTTTAGATGAAACGTTCTTACCTTTTAGCTTATTGCTTTACCAAATAAAGTCGCGAGGTGTCACTTGCAGACCGTAAAATACTGCTGCCCAATATTCAGTCTGTTGCAAGCTAAAAGATATATCGTTTACAAAGTATTTGATCCCTGCCTCATCTTAATCGAGTACAATTCCTTGTATTCTCTTTGGGCTTACATGTACTGTTACACTATAGAATAAACAATTACAGAAAGACCAGATTTTTATCCTAAGATTTAGACGCACAGTCCATTAAACAGTACAGAAATAAGCAGAATTTAAGAAAATAAGCAAAACTCATATTTCATACAATAAGGTTTTTCCACATTCCAAAGCCCTTTCTCGAGAGAAGTTATTGGAACCGCTCCCAGAGATTGGCACCACTCCCAGAATTTGTCGAAACCTTCCCAGACTTTTGGAAATAATCCCAGATTAGTTAAAACACTACAACAGACAAGCGATACGACAGACAAGCGATACAACAGACAATTTTTGCCGGCAAACTTATCCGAATTTTAACCCGTTCTCCATTCTCTGGTGGGACTCTAACCCACGATTACCTGGAAGTCCACCCCAAGGCCGGGCCTCAAACCCGAATTTTTGGGACTTTAACCCAAAGTGGGACTCTAACCCACGATACCTGGGGGGGCCAAATCCAAGCCGGGCCTCTAACCCGTAGGGGATTATATGCTGGTGGGACTCTAACCCATGATTACCTGGAAGTCCACCCCAAGACCGGGCCTCAAACCCGAATTTTTGGGACTTTAACCCAAAGTGGGACTCTAACCCACGATACCTGGGGGGGGCCAAATCCAAGCCGGGCCTCTAACCCGTAGGGGATTATATACTGGGGCGTCCCCTCAGCGTTCCCCTGGGGGTAACGTCTTACCCCTGTCTCAATAAAGCGCTTTCTATTCCAAAAACATATAAAGCAAAACACAACAACATATAAAGCAAAATACCTCTTAATTTAAAGCAGGAGTTGTCCGCCGTTGCACGTAGGTCCGAGGGGTCTGGGGAGTCTCTACCGACAAAAATCCGCCGGCAGGGCCCAGAGAGTCCCTAGACCCCCAGGCCCCGGCTCAGGAGGACCAAAACCTCCTGCCTGGCTTCTCCAAAAATGATGCCGGATTTTTGCCCCAAAAGGCACGGAGAAACTGCTTTAGAGACAAAGTTTGTTTCTTTAAAGCAGGAGGTATTTTATTGCAACGCGTTGGAGAGCCCTCCAGGTCGCCCTGGGCAAAGAGCTCCGTCGTATACAATCAGCATAGCTCTTTTATACAGTTTTTGAGTATAGGATTACAACACAATCATGTATATTCATTAAATTGCAACATCTACTTGTAATATTCATATATAGGTAGAGTCTGGGCAGAGTCTTCAATTTGGGGAGATTTCATGGTGGGGGTTCCTGTTGCCTTCCTCTGGGCGGGGGTTGTGTGTGAGTCTTCCTCACTGTAAACTTCTGAACTTTCTTTGGATCTTCTCCTTTTAAGGCAGTTTTGGCAAACATAATAGGGTTAGGCTGACTTTTGGCTCATCCTAGGATTTGCTGAGTTGCTATCTCTGTGAGGAATGCTGCTATCTCTCAAGGACTGCTCTATCTAGTCAATATGTTCTGTTCCTCAAGACAATTTCCTAATGTTAAGGTTTTGAAATTTCTCTTACAATTTTGTTTTAACCTTTTATGTTTCAAAGCCTTCCTTAAGTGAGTGGCTTCAGGATCCATGTTAGACCCATGTCGGAGAGGTCTATCAAGGACTGTTTTCTGTGGGAAGGGACCCCACAAGAAACAGGGGTGGACTCAAAAACCATTATCCCCTGTGACTCTGTGGTGAAGATCCATGGTAGGCAAGTGTCCCCTTGCAGTCCATGGAAGACCTTTCAGTGTCTGGGTAACCCACCAAGCCTCCGGCCTTAGCCCAGGAGGGGGGTAGGCCCAGTCCTGAGACCGACATAGAAGAGAGAGAGAAAGAGAAACAGTTCCAGCTGCAACAAATAGGAGTTGTCATCCTAGAGATAACAAAAGAAGAACTTTAAAGTGCTGCAAAATTATTTGAAAGAGCTGGAGCTCTAGAAGAGAGAAAGAGACTACTTCTCCTACTGAACTGATACAAAGCAGGGAGGGGTATTTCTGTAACTACATAGCATTTTTACCTAATTAGCATTGTTGTAGATATAGTTCTTTAGCTTTTATCTTGCTAGTAATAAATCCCTAATATTATTCTCCCTAATCAGGTCTCTTTTGTCTGCATAAACCTTCTCTCAACTTATAGTAATTGTGTGGGGGGTGAGAAAAATTGGCCCAGAGCAAAACCCACAATATTTTTGGTGGAGAATGTAGGCAGAGGTTGCCCAGAGAGGCAGTGACCAGATCAAAAGCACTACATATTGCAATTCTTGCTGTTGAATGGTTTCTTGGTAATTTATATAGTTAAAATTGAGTTGAAAAAATTAACAGAATTTAGTGAGCACTTACATAGAAAGGTGGTAAAAATAAAAAGTTGGAGATGAAGTGGTATTATCAAAGTTGTGTGACAAGAAGATACTAAGAGATGTCATGAAAGTGATGGAGTCGTTAGTAAGATTTTTGAAGAAACAAGGGAGATGTGCATTAAAAAAAGGATTGACAAGGCAGGAGCAGATAATATTGTATTTCAGAAGATTAGAAACTAATGTGTTTTACATGGAAAGTTGAAAGGTAAAGATAAGTTTACTTATTTATCTGTTACTTAACTGGTTTTGGTTTGTGGTTTTTGGTTGTTTTTTTAAATTTATTTTATTTTTCCTGAGAGATGACCTACAGAAATTTATATAGCTCTATACTTTTCCCCCTAATCTTGTACTTGCTTATATGAAATATTCTTTTGTTACAGGTTTGCTAAATATAGAAAAACAGTCTTGAAAATGTTGTCCAGACTCTTCCAAATGCATGACCTTTTTGTAGCCTCTCATCCATGGGAAGTAATTGTAGGAACAGTGACTCTCACTATCTGTATGATGTCCATGAAGATGTTTACTGGGAATGATAAGATATGTGGCTGGAATTATGAGTGCCCCAAACTTGAAAGAGTAAGGATTTAAATTCATGTTATAGTACTTACTGTAATCTGCAAATGCAGGGTTTTCTGTAGAATAAGATAAGGTTGTGATGAATTAGGAGGAAAGTAGTTACATAGAAACTTCTTTATTTCCTCCTTTTCCCATGCTGGATATTAAAGCTAGATGCAAGCAGTGGTGCACCTATAGAATGTTTTAATTAAGTCTAACTTGCAGTGCCATAGTATCAAGTGAACAAGCATTTAATATTCATATTTTTTGCAATATTTTAATCTTTTAAAGACAGACTAGCAGTGATACTTATTTTATTCCAAAGGTTCTGTGGTGGGTTGACCCTGGCTGGATGCCAGGTGCCCAGTAAAGCTCTTCTGTCACTCCCCCTCTTCAACTGGACAGGGGAGAGAAAATATAATGAAAGGTTC
This sequence comes from Myiozetetes cayanensis, assembly GCF_022539395.1. Lineage (NCBI taxonomy): Eukaryota > Metazoa > Chordata > Aves > Passeriformes > Tyrannidae > Myiozetetes > Myiozetetes cayanensis. The sequence continues at coordinate 20,920 of NW_026087736.1, read as the reverse complement.
ATGGACTGAGATAAGGACAGGGAGAGATCACTCACCAATTACCATCACAGGCAAAACAGTCAGGGAAATCGATTTATTACCAATCTAATCACAGTAGGGTAATGAGAAATAAAACCAAATCTTAAAACACCTTCCCCCCACCCCTCTCTTCTTTCTGGGCTCAACTGAACTCCCAATTACTCTACCTCTTCCCCCTGAGCAGCACAGGGAGATGGAGAATGTGGGTTGCATTCAGTTCATCACACATTGTCTCTGCTGCTCATTTCTCCTCACACTCTTCCCCTGCTCCAGCATGCGTTGCACGTGGTGTCACAAGTCCTGCCAGCAAACCTGCTCCAGTGTGGGCCCACAGGTCTTGTTAGCAACCTGCTCCAGTGCAGGCTTCCCATGGGGTCACAGCCTCCTTTGGGCACATCCACCTGCTCTGTTGTGGGGTCCTTCATGTACTGCAGGTGGATCTCTGCTCCACCTTTAACCTCCATGGGCTGCAGGGGGACACCATGGTCTTCACCACAGGTTGCAGGACAACCTCCAGTCCAGCGCCTGCCTGGAGCACCTCCTCATCCCCCTTCATCGCTGACTTTGGTGTCTGCAGTTTCTCTCACATATTCTCACTCCTCTCTCTTCCGGCTGCTGGTGTGTGTCCCCCTACCCATCCCCTGCTTCTTAAATGCATTATCACAGAGATGCTCCCACCATTGCTGATGGCCTCAACCTTTGCCAGCAGCAGGTCCATCTTGGAACTGGCTGGCATTGGCTCTGCTGGACATAGGGAAAGCTTCCAGCAGCGTCTTACAGAAGCCATCCCTGTAGCTTCCCCCCCCCCAGCTACCAAAACCTTGCCATGCAGACCCCATACACCTTCAGTTTTAGTGCAGATTCACAATGGATTTTTTTTGTTTGTTACTCAAATTTAAAAACAGGTCACTACTTAATGTAAAAACTAACTAAATAACTTTGTATTTCAAACAGGATGTTCTGAGCAGTGACATCATCATCCTGACAATCACATACTGTATAGCTATCTTTTATATGTATTTTCAGTTTCAGAACTTGAGGTAGCTTGGGTCAAAATACATTTTAGACACTGTATCTGATTTTTAAATTTTTATTTATTTGCTGTGTGCATTTTAACTGTTTGGTAAGATATAAATTGATAATAAACACAAGAGTTTCAACACGTACAGAACAGGGTTATTTTAATTCTTTGCTAGATAGCACTGTAAATGTTCTGTATAGATCTTCAATTCCTTTTTTATGAGAGATTTTATAGGATTATATAAACATTGGAAAAGTGGTTATTGAAATAATTGTTTATTGTGTGAAACTCTAAAAATATAGAGCTAAACCAACCTTCCTTTTTACTGGTAACTGAGATTTGTGACTTTGATTTCTCACAGTCTTACTTTGCATGCAGTATAAATTGTAGATTTAAATATCTGTATAAAAAGAGAGATGAGAATTGACATTTGTTTGTGTCAGAATTGATCTAAAGGCATAGCATTTCATTCTTCCTTTTTTCTTCTTGTCTTTATCTTCAAATATATATAAAAAAGAAATTTCCAATTTATTTTTTTAAAGATATTGCTGGTCTCTTCACAGTTTTCTCAAGTTTTGTTTTTACTACAGTGGTAATTCACTTCTTGGATAAAGAATTGACAGGTTTAAAGTAAATAATGAATTGTTTTCTAGATTTCTTTCTTCATTTTTTTTCCCTTTATAGTAAACCCTGAATTTTACTCTTAACATATGCCTCTCTTCTCTTTTTTTTTTTCAATGAAGCTTTACCGCTCTTCCTGATTCTGACTGATCTTTCAGGAATAAGTGCATTAGCAAAATTTGCACTCAGTTCCAACTCACAGGTCAGGGGGTTTTGGTTCCTTTTTTTTTTTTTTTTTTTTCCTTGTTTGTCTGATTTTTACAATGGAGCTTTTGGATTTAATATTCAAAGATGAATAATCCCTGTGGAGAGACATATAGGTGAATACTGTGTTGGTGATATATAAAAAGGAACAGAGGATCAGATTTAAGTAATGTTCTATATTCTGTATTGTCTTTAATTCAGATCAGTGTTCAAATGAATAATAACACTGCAAAATTAGTGTGCATAATCATGTGATCCAAGTTAACTTTATGTATGAGGACTTTATAGGTTCAGAACTATAAACAGCAGTGCTTATAGCTCTATTAAGGAGGCTAGAAAACTGACACCTAAGTCTTCCATTTACTGATAGAAAAAAAAATCAATTTGTAGGGCTCAGGAGCAGTATATAAATAGCCATGCTAATATAGAATAACTTCCATATTTTCTAGACAAAAATAGTAGCAGAACAAATATGGCATATGTGTAGCTAGAACATATTCATGCTCTAATGCAATTAACACAACACAGCACTGCACCAAGGATAAACAATATATCTTGCCCATCATATATTTGGTCATTTCCTAATATTGTAAGTTCTGAAATCAGAGTCATAGAATCAGATGGGTTGGAAAGGACCTCTGAGATCACCAAGTCCAACCCTTGATCCAACACCAACATGGTTACTAGACCATGGCACTAAGTGCCACATCCAGTCTCATCTTAAAAACCTCCAGGGAGGGTGAATCCACTACCTCTCTGGGCAGGCCATTCCAATGTCTGATTACTCCCTCTGTAAAAAAATTCTTCCTAATATCCAACCTAAACCTCCCCTGGCACAGCTTAAGACCGTGCCCTCTTGTCCTACTGCTGATTGCCTGGGAGAAGAGACTGACACCCACCCAGCTACAACCTCCTTTCAGGTAGTTGTAGAGAGTGATGAGGTTTCCCCCATGATCCTCCTCTTCTCCAGGCTAAACAACCCCAACTCCCTCAACCTCTCCTCATAGGACTTGTGCTCAAGTCCCTTCACCAGCCTGGTTGCTCTTCTCTGGACCTGCTCCAGCACCTCATTATCCTTCCTGAAATGAGGGGCCCAAAACTGGACACAGTACTCAAGGTGTGACCTCATCAGCACTGAGTACAGGGGAAGAATCACTTCCCTGGTCCTACTGACCACACTATTCCTGATACAGACCAGGATGCCATTGGCTTTCTTGGCCACCTGGGCACACTGCTGGCTCATTTTCAGCTTCCTGTCAATACAAACTCCCAGATCCCTTTCCGCCTGGTTGCTCTCCAACCACTCTTTCCCCAACCTGTAGTGCTGCAGGGGGTTGTTGTGGCCAAAGTGCAGGACCCAGCACTTGGTCTTCTTGAACTTCATTCCATTGGAATCTACCCAACTCTCCAGTCTGTCCAGGTCCCTCTGAAGAGCCCTCCTGCCTTCCAGCAGATCAAAACTCCCCCCCAGATTGGTGTCATCTGCAAATTTGCTAATGGTACACTCAATCCCCTCATCCAGATCATCGATAAAGATATTAAATAGAACTGGACCCAACACTGATCCCTGGGGGACACCACTGGTGACTGACCGCCAACTGGATGCAGCACCATTCACTACCACTCTCTGGGCCCAGCCATCCATCCAGTTCTTAACCCAGCAGAGAGTGCACCTGTCCAAGCCACAGGCTGCCAGCTTTTTCAGAAGTATACTATGGAAGATGGTGTCAAAGGCTGTGCTGAAGTCCAGATAGACCACAACCACAACCTTCCCCTTGTCCACCAGGTGGGTCACCTGATCGTAAAAGGAAATCAGGTTGGTCAGACAGGACCTGCCTCTCCTAAACCCATGCTGGCTGTGTCTGATCCCTTGTCCATCCTGTAGGTGCCATGTGATTGCACTCTGGATGATCTGTTCCATAACCTTGCCTGGCACTGAGGTCAGACTGACAGGTCTGTAGTTTCCTGGATCCTCCCTGCAGCCCTTTTTGTGGATCGGCGTTACATTCGCCAACTTCCAGTGGTCTGAGACCTCCCCAGAGAGCCAGGACTGTTGGTAAAAGATGAAGAACACCTTGAGAAACTCTTCTGCCAGCTCCCTCATCACCCTAAGATGGATTCCATCTGGTCCCATAGACTTATGAGGATCAAACTGGTTCAGCAGGTCACTGTTTCCTCCTTGATTACAGGGGAGCTATTTGGTTTCCTGTCTCTGTCTACCAGCTCTGGAGGCCAGTTGTCCTGAGGACAACTGTTGTGGGTTTGCTCTGGGCCAATTTCCTCTCATCCCCCACACAATTGCTATAAGTTGAGAGAAGGTTAATGCAGACAGAAGAGATCTGATTGGGAAGAATAATATTAAAATTTATTACTAGCAAGATAAAAACTAAAGAACTATATATACAACAATTCTATTTAGGTAAAAGTACTATGTATTTATAGAAATACCCATCCTCCCTTGTATCAGTCCAGGAGGAGAAGTAGTCTCTATTCTACTTCCAGAGCTACAGGTCTTTCAAATAACTTTGCAGCACTCAAAAGTTCTTCTTCTATTGTCTCTAGGACGACAACTCTGATTCTTCGAAGCTTGGACTGTTTCTCTTTCTCTCTCTTTTCTATGTCGACCTCAGGGCTGGGCCTACCCACTCCTGGGCTAAGACCAGAGGCTGCGGGGTTACCCAGGCCCTGTGGGGATCTTCCATGGACTGCAAGGGGACACTTGCCTACCATGGATCTTCACTACAGGGTCACAAGGCATAATGGCTTTTGAGTCCACCCCTGTTTCCTGTGGGGTCTCTGCTCATGAGAGATAATCCTTGATGGACCTCTCTAGCGTAAGTTTACCGTGAGTTAATTCAGCCCTCAGACTATTATCCACTGGTGGTAGTCCAGGCTGGCAGTGAGGACATTAATCGAAGAAGTGCCAGGATAATTAAAAAAGACTTTAAAGCACTGGGACGGTCAGTTCAGGGGACAGGAGCACAGGTGATATTTGCCTCAGTTCCTGTACTATCTGGGATGGATGAGGAGTTAAATAAAGAGAGGAGTAAAAAAGCCCAACTCCTCAACAGATGGCTAAAGGATTGGTGCCACCATCAAAATTTTGGGTTTTTTGACCATGGGACAAACTCCATGGTACCTAGTCTCTTAAAATCAGATGGGATTCATCTTTCTAGGAAGAATAAGAGGACTGTAGCCCATAAGTTAGCGAGGCTGATTAGGAGGACTTTAAACTAGGTTTGAAAGGGGAAGGGGTTGAAACCGGGCTCTCCAGTGATCAGCCTAAGGATAGAAAGCCTGAATTAAGAATGAAATCAGTAGCCCACCTGAAGTGCGTGTACACTAATGCATGCAGTATGGGCAACAAACAAGAGGAGTTGGAAACCATTGTGCAGTAGGAAGGTTATGATGTAGTCACCATCACAGAAACGTGGTGGGATGACTCACATGACTGGAGTGCTGCTATGGAAGGCTACAAGCTCTTAAGAAAGAACAGACAGGGTAGGAGAGGTGGAGGGGTGGCTTTATATGTTAGAAAGTCTCTTGACTCTGTTGAACTTGAGGTCAGCAACGATAAGGTTGAGTGCCTGTGGACCAGAATCAGGGGGAAGGCCAACAAGGCCGACATCATCATGGGTGTCTGTTACAGACCGCCCTACCAGGATGACGAAGGGGATGAATTATTCTACAAGCAGCTGACGGATGTCTCGAAATCGTCAGCCCTTGTCCTTGTGGGTGACTTTAACCTGCCGGATATCTGCTGGGAGCTCAATACTACAGAGAAGAGGCAGTCTAGGAATTTCCTGGAGTGTATAGAGGACAGTTTCCTTCATCAACTGGTAAATGAACCTACCAGGGGTAAGGCCCCGCTAGACCTGCTGTTTACAAACAGAGAGGAGCTGGTGGGAGATATAGTGGTTGAAGGCCGCCTAGGAAATAGTGATCATGAAATAATAGAATTTTCAATACTCAGAGATTCAAGGAGAAACAACAATAAAACCTCTACGCTGGACTTCCGGAGGGCAGATTTTGACCTATTCAGAAGTCTAGTCCAGAGCATACCCTGGGAAACAACCCTTGAAAACAAGGGAGTCCAGGAGGGATGGATGTGCTTCAAACAGGAAGTTTTGAGTGCACAGGAACAGGCCATACCGGTGTGCCGAAAGGCAAGCCGGCGGGGAAGACAACCAGCCTGGTTAAACAGGGAGATTCTGAAGGAAATCAGGGATAAAAAGAGAGTTTATCGACTATGGAAGAGAGGGCTGGCTACTTATGAAGAATTTAGGAAGACAGCTAGATCATGCAGAAAGAAAATCAGGGATACAAAAGCGCAATTTGAAGTTAAATTGGCCACTTCTGTTAGGGATAACAAAAAGTCCTTCTATAAATACATTAATAACAAAAGGAGGGGCAAAGAAAACCTCCATTCTTTGATGGACTCGGAGGGAAACATAGTTAATAGAGATGAGGAGAAGGCTGAGGTACTTAACACCTACTTTGCCTCAGTTTTTACCAGTAAGACAGGTGGCCCTCAAGGCAACTGGCCTCTGGAGCTGGTAGACAGAGAGAGGAAACCAAATAGCCCCCCTGTATTCCAGGAGGAAATAGTTAGTGACTTACTGAGCCATCTGGATCCTCACAAGTCTATGGGACCAGATGGGATCCATCCTAGGGTAATGAGGGTGCTGGCAGAAGAGCTTGCCAAGCCCCTCTCCATTATCTTCCAACAGTCCTGGCTCACTGGGGAGGTCCCACATGATTGGAAGTTGGCAAATATCACCCCAATCCATAAAAAAGGCTGCAAGGCTGACCCTGGTAACTACAGGCCTGTCAGCCTGACCTCGGTGCCTGGCAGAGTTATGGAGCAGATCATCCTGTGTGCAATCACACAGCAGCTACAGGATGGACAAGGGATCAGAGCCAGCCAACATGGGTTTAGGAGGGGCAGATCCCGTTTGACCAACCTGATCTCCTTTTATGATCAGGTGACTCACCTGGTGGATGAGAGGAAGGCTGTGGATGTGTCTATCTGGACTTCAGCAAAGCGTTTGACACTGTCTCCCATAATATACTCCTGGAAAAGCTGGCAGCCCATGGCTTGTACAGGGGCACTCTGTGCTGGGTCAGGAACTGGCTGGAGGGCCGGGCCCAGAGAGTGCTGGTGAACGGGGCTGCATCCAGCTGGCGGTCGGTCACCAGTGGTGTTCCCCAGGGGTCAGTGCTGGGCCCAGTCCTGTTTAACATCTTTATCGATGATTTGGATGAGGGGATTGAGACCATCATCAGCAAATTTGCAGATGACACCAAGTTGGGAGGGAGTGTCAACCTGCTGGAAGGCAGGAGGGCTCTGCAGAGGGATCTGGATAGACTGGAGAGTTGGGCTGACTCCAATGGAATGAAGTTCAACAAGGCCAAGTGCTGGGTCCTGCACTTTGGCCACAACAACCCCATGCAGCGCTACAGACTGGGCACAGAGTGGCTGGAGAGCAACCAGGCAGAAACGGATCTGGGGGTGCTGATTGACAGGAAGCTGAACATGAACCAGTAGTGTGCCCCGGTGACCAAGAAGGCCAATGGCATCCTGGCCTGCATCAAGAACAGTGTGGTCATCAGGAGCAGGGAAGTGATCCTTCCCCTGTACTCTGCGTTGGTGAGGCCACACCTTGTGTTCAGCTCTGGGCCCCTCAGTTCAGGAAGGATATTGAGGTGCTGGAGCGGGTCCAGAGAAAAACAACCAGGCTGGTGAAGGGACTTGAGCACAAGTCCTATGAGGAGAGTCTGAGGGAGCTGGGGTTCTTTAGTCTAGAGAAGAGAAGGCTTAGAGGTGACCTCATCACTCTCTTCAACTACCTGAAGGGAGGTTATAGCCAGGTGGGGGTTGTTCTCTTCTCCCAGGCAACCAACAATAGGACAAGGGGACATGGGCTCAAGCTCTGCCAGGGGAGGTTTAGGTTAGATGTTAGGAAGAAATTCTTTACAGAGAGGGTAATCAGGCATTGGAACGGCCTGCCCAGAGAGGTGGTGGATTCACCATCCCTGGAGGTTTTTAAATAGAGATTGGACGTGGTCCTTAGTGCCATGAAATAGTAATTGGAGTTGGATCAGGGGTTGGACTCGATGATCCTGGAGGTCTTTTCCAACCCAGTCTATTCTATGATTCTCTGATTCTATTATTCCGGTAACAGTTCTTCCATTCTCTGCTGTCCCTTAGGGTCACAAATTCAGCAGCACCAGTATGGATCCCTCACTGAGATCACAACATCCTACCTGGACTGTCTCTCTCCAGTGTAGATCTGTCTCTCCATGGGCCACAGGTCTCCAACAGGAATCTCTTTCATTCTAGTCCTTCCCATATAGTCACATCTACTTCATGCACTCTGCTTCAGCGTGAGCTCCTTCATGAGCTGCAGAGGGGGGTTTCCTCTCCCCAACAATCTTCTACAGGTGGCAGGGATTTTTATTTTTCAGTCTTTTCCCTGCTAAAGGGAGAGACAGAGAGAGGGAGGGGAAAAAGGAGCCCCCCTATTCAACTTTTCTCCTCTCTCCTCCAGCTGCCACCTTTGACCTCGAAGGCTGTGCTATCTCTCTACCTGAAATTCTTTCTTCAGTAGTCTCGTCCCAGTTCTTTTCTAAAGTTTTTTTTTCTCCACTCTGTTACAAGAGAGAAGGAGGCCCTTACCCCCCTTGCCTGGGCCAGACTCAGCCTGGGGTGGGGGGGGCTCACCCCCAGGCCCTACAGGGTTGGTTGCTGTGCTGGCTCTTCCATTTTCCTTCTGCGCCACAACCTTCTCTTCCATTTTCTTAAATATGTAATTGGCAGAGGCGTTACTAAAACTTTTGATTGGATTTTTCTTCAGAAATCCACCTGGAAAAAACTATTTTCAGCCCGGGGGGGCTGGTTGGTTGGCACACCCATGACAACAACCTGTCTTACTGTTGAAAACTGAGGCAAAGGAGGTGTTAAATACCTCAGCCTTTTCCTCATCTTTGGTGGTTATGTTCGCCCCCATGTCCAGCAAAGAATGGAGGTTCTCCTTGCCCCTCCTTTTGCTATTGATGTATTTGTAGAAGCACTTCTTGTTATCCCTAACAGATGTTATAAAGTATAAAAGTATTTTTAGTGAAATTAATTTTTACCTACAAAATACTGTACATGAAAATTGAGCATAATGATTGTGACAAAAATACAATGTAACATACAGTAATATGCTAATATACTGTATATATGAGTATACTGTATATTTTTTATGTATGCAATATTATAGTGTATTGTATATTATTATATAAGAATTATGAGTACTGACATTTTTATTCATTTTCAAAGAAAGTATTTCACAAATAGGTTTTCACCACAGCTTCTCTCCATCTCCCCCCCAAACCAACAACAGCAAAGTAGCAGTTTTGAGTTTTCCATGCATGGTTTCATGAGGAAATCTCTTTCTCAGCAGGGGAAAGTTTTAATGTTTTTTATGTCCTCTTTTTCTGACAGCTGAGTCTAGAGAGTTAAATAATTTAAAAAAATAATAATAAAATTTAGGGTACAGATATGTGGTTGCAAGAACTTTTTAGGTGCCATGATATAAATGGCTTCTATAAAGTGTGTAAGTTCTGTTCTTCCCAGTGTACTTTAATTAAAATCTGTGCCCATCGGTGTTGTACAAGTTTAGAATACTGATGAGCCAAAGGTGGAGGAGACTTTGAAAATTAAGTAATCTTGCTGTGTAAATAAATCCTGTCAAAGTATACCTTGTGGGAAATGAAGCAAGTAAAGAATGTATTATAATAGTTCATTTTTAACATCTTTTTTCTAAGGTCTTATCACCATACTACTCAATTTGCTAATCATGTCATGCACTCCCTTACTTTGATTTTTGTCTTTATGCTAATGTACAGAAATTTTTATTTTTAGGATGCAGTAAGAGAAAATATTTCATGTGGAATGGCAATTTTAGGCCCTACATTTACGCAGGATGCATTTGTGGAATGCCTTGTGATTGGTGTTGGTACTGTGTCAGGTGAGACCTTGTCTCATTCCCATTGTTCCTATTAACACCTTAAAGGAACTCCTAAAATTTTCTCTTGGACATTCTTAAAGGTTAATGACACTTTCAGTACATGCGCACCTATTTCTTCTAAAACTAGTGTTTCTAAAAATTACTACAGGTGAAGGAAAGTTATTCTAGATCAATAAAATATAAGAAATCTTTCCATGTTTCCCCCCAGTCTTTTGTTCTTCATCAGTTCTGTGTGCAGTAGCAATCTTCTTTCCTTAAAAAGAGGACAGTTAAATGTAATAAGCAAAGGAATTTCATGTGCAAATAACTAATTTCGTTGTAAAATAAATTGCATTTACATAGTAAGTACTAAATTAGGGGGTTTGTTTGTTTGGTCTGTTTGGTTTTGTTTGTGTTTTAATTTTTTTTTTGGTTTTTTTAAAATGTCTTGCATCTTTCAGAGCATTTACTTTTTGAACTATTTTGGACCTTTGGGGGGAGGAGGGAAATGTGTGTTAATAAGCTGTTTTCCTGTTTAGGGGAAAAAACCCTTGTTTCGGTGTAGCATGTAGTTGTGGTTTCGGTTTGGTTATTTTTAGTTTTTTTAAATGATTTATACTGTTAGCTCTTTCATCTTTATTAAGGGGGTTCTCTAATGTGTGTGTTACATGGCATATTGACTTTTTTTGGATACCAGATGTATATACTGTTCTCAGTTTAATGAGACTGAAGTGTTTTGCTAAGGAGGATGAGGAAGACCAAACTCCTCCCTTTAAGCAATTGTAAATCCGAAATTAAGAGGCTCCAACTGAGGAAGTGTGGAGAAAGAAAAGATAACAGCCCTTTATTAAAGGATATATGTGTATTGTCAGAACAACAAAAGAACACAAAAACAACTAAACAAAAATCCTGTACCCAAAAGTCCCCTCCAAGAAAAAAAATTCAGTACTTTCCACCTTTTGGTGCAATTGTAAACACAATCAGGAGGGGGCGCTGTCAGATCTCTGGAGGAGCAGAGCCTGCAGTTGCTCTGTGTTGGCTGGCAGGGGCACTGTTGGGCTCTGGCAGTCGCAGCAGGGGGGCCCCAGTGCCCAGGAGAAGACAAAAATGGAGATCTCCCCCCCCACACCAAGAAGGGGAAGGGGAAAAAGGGGTTCTTCCTGTGAACTCATGCTGTTGGCAGCTGACTCTGGCCGGGACTCCCCGAAAGGTTCCTTCGCAGAAGGGTCAAGCCTCTCTGATGAAATCTGAGCAAGTCCAGGCCGGGGGCAGAACAGGGTGCAGGAAAAAGAAAGACAAACCGGAGCCAGAAGCAGCCAGATGACCCATTCAAAAATGAAGTCAACCCTTTCCACACACACACACCCTCCCTGAGTCCCAGCAAAAGTGCTGTGCCTCTGTTTCCAAGGAGAGAAAAAAAACCCTCACCTCTCCTCACAGTCTTAGGAGGGCCATGAGCTTGGAATGTGGGTCTGCTGGCTAGTTCTTTTATGTGGGTCAATCACCCAAGGCAAACTACCCTTCCCCATTTAACATCTTTTTTTCACAGTGATGGGGGGGGAAGAAAAATTCCCTGCTCGGTTTTTAGAACAAGTAAACCTATGACAACTGTTTCATTCTCTGAACAGTTAATTGGTCATCTTTCACAAGGGATTTCAATACATAATGTTGGTTAATTGTTCTTTGCTTAGATAAGGGAGAAGTTTCAAACTTTCATTGTGAACCTTTAAAATCTTAATAAACTTTAATTATTTTTATATTCATTTACACTTTAAAAATTTTCTGCATGCCATAAATATGTATTGTTCTTGGAATAAGCTAATACAAAATGACTAGGGCTTAACATGCTTGTTTTTCATTAATCTAGACAGTTCCCTCTCTAATGATTCCTCTGTAGTCTGCAGTGTCAGTTTAATGGTTTCTTTTTTATTTCTGCAACACTTGTTGAAGTATATAGAAAACTCAATGCATATTCAAATATTTAAAACTTTTTTCTTTATATAGGTGTATGACAACTTGAAATTATGTGCTGCTTTGGATGTATGTCTGTTCTTGCCAACTATTTTGTCTTTATGACCTTCTTTCCAGCTTGTGTCTCCTTGGTATTAGATCAAGTTTAGTATTCAGAACATATACTTCTTGTAGGCTATGCGTTTCTTCACTAAGGTATGCACCAGGATGTTTGTCTTCCTTTCAAGGTGAACAGAGGGAATGCACAGAGAAAGTTTTGGTGGCTCAGATGATGGACAGTAACTTGTTAATGCCACTATAAATGAGTCGCACTCAATAGTATGTATTCTGATCTAAAGCAGAGAAAACAAATTCTATTTTAAATTAATGACTGTCCAGGGGTTTTCACTATTTGAAGTCTAACATAGGCTAAACAGTAGACTATAGGTTAACTTTTTTTGGTAACTTCTTAATGATCAAATAAAAATACAGTGTTGAAGTTCACTTGTTGGTTCTTTTAATACGCAAATTTTGTTATTTTTGCAGCTTTTGAGAGAGAGTCATGAAGGGTGTCCTATATGGCAGCTTAGTCATTTTGCGAGTGTTCTGGAAGAAGAAGAAAATAAACCAAATCCTGTAACACAGAGGGTCAAAATAATTATGGTTTGTGGCTTTTTTCACCAGTAGTTATGCAATCAGTAAGATGTCTTGGTACAATGAATAAAGTTTTTGTTTTCTGTAGACTTGTGTTCTACATCCCAGTCTAGTTTACCATAGCTTCCTCTACTTATTACTTGAGCCAAGAGGAAGGATGTGGTTGGACAGGATCAAAACTATGAGTGTTATGATAGACCAAAAGTGGTGTTGATGAGAGGTGTGGAAAATTAGCCTTTAGTTTTAGACTCATGAAGCATGGAAACAAACAAACAAAACCCCAAAAATGTTTAATCTTAGTAGGTTAGATACTTATTAACAGTTGAAAAATTAATATCTGGTTTGTGTTTTTAATACAGTCACTGGATTTGGTTCTTGTTCATGCCCACAGTCGCTGGATAATGGAACCAGCTGCTCAAAACATTACTGTAGGACATGCAGTGGAACTGGATGAGAATGCACCAAAGAGAATTGAACCTAATGTTTCATTATGGAAGTTCTACCTTTCTCGGTGGGTGACTTCACAGAAGACAAGTGTACTTCCTCAATTAAGAACTGTTCTTCAGTGCTGCAAAGCTATGGTCCTAGGGTACAACACTTGTAAACTTGCAGATTTGACCACTGTAGGATTTCTTGGAACCAGAGATGTCATTTCATAAGAAATATTGAAATATTATGCTTTTTGTTCAATCTCCTTGAAATAATAAGAACATGATCAAGAGACAACTGTCTTGTATGCCTCATAATGCTATCTTTTCCCACTAGCAATGACACCTTTCAGAGCACACTGGAAAATAAATTTTCTGACTGCACTGGAGTATTTATGCAGAGTTTCTGACTATTCACATATAAGTGCAAAAGCCATGTCATTATTGCTTTTCCTTCAGCTCAGATGAAGTTAGTGGCAGTTGTGGTTCCATGTTACTTCTGAAAAATCAGAAATGTCTCTTAGGTTTTCCCCTCTCTCCTAGTGGTTCACCTTGCATCATAATAGTCATTATTGGTAGAAGATAATTGAAATTTTCTATTTTATTGTTGGGAGATAGATGTTAAAATCAATTTGATGTGGTTGTTAAATAGTGAATATTTTCCAGTAATTTCTCTTACTGGGACTGCTTTTTAACTAATATTTAGAAAATAGTTAATAAAATCTAAAAATTCTTAATACAAAGAATGATTTCTCTACCTGTCATTGTTTAGATGGTTCTTGGAAACCAGGCAGGAATTTTTTCCCTTCCCCCTGCCCACTGCATCCAGGTATCTTAAGTGAGCAGTCAAGGCACACAAAAGAACTAGTTACCTGGTTAATTGCCCAGAACTTAGTCTCCTAGGAAACGGGGGAGATGAGGGGTTCCTGTTTACTTTTTTTCTCTCGTCTCCTGGGAAACGGAGGGGGGGGAGGAGTTTGTGTGCTGGGTTGTGGCTGGAACAGAGGTCGGAGTGGAAGCTGGGTGGTTCTGTTGCTCCCGACCTGCTTACCAGTTGCAGACGCTGCCTGGATTTTTCATCGGAGAGGAGCTGTTTTTCTGGAGGGGTTTTTTTCCCCTCCCCTGTTCCAGTTTGGGATTTTTTTCCTGGTGGTGGTCCTTGTGCACATCAGGGGGAGAGAGAGGACTGTGCAGAAAAGTTCGACCAGCCGAAAGGAGTGAGTTTTGAGTTTGGGTTGTCTTTTTTCATTGGTAGAACATTTTTTTTTTTGTTGTTGTTGTTTCCCTTCCCCCTCTCCCTCTCCCCTTTCCCAGTGTGTGGGAAGGGAAAGGAGGCCCAGTTTTTTTGGTTTCTCCTGCATACCTAGGAGGGTGTTGCCCCCCACGTCACGGCGCCCAGTGATCCCATGGCACCCAGTGATCCCACAGCGCCCCCTACTGGTCGACGTGGAGAATTGCAGGTTCTGCATCTCCAGTGATCCAATGGTGCCCCCTGTTGACTGTGATTGGAATTACACCAAAGGGTGCCAACTGAACTGTTTACCTGTTTTTTTCCTTTGTTTGTTTATTGGTTTGTTTTGAAGGGGATTATCTGTGGGTATAGGAGTATTGTTTGGTTGTTTTACTTGCTTTTTTTTCTGTTGTTTCTGCCAATATACACATACCTTTTAATAAAGGGTTGTTATTTTTTCCTTTTCCATAATTTGTTTTCCTTCAATTGGAACGTCTTAATCTTGGATTTATAATTACTTAGAGGGAGGAATTTGGGTCTTTTCTCATAACTCATCCTCAACAAACCACCTGTGTCTCATTTAAACTGGGACACTACCCTAACCTAACATACTTGAATGTCCTGCTAGAAGTGTCTTTTGATGGGAATTTCAGTAACTGTATAAATGATGATCAAACTACTACCCTTTCTAAAGCAAAGGGATGTCAGAATGTTGTTATAACCAAATTGTATATACCATGTATTTACTTCTTGATTTGTCTTTTTTAGAATGACCAGTATGGATACTGAACAAGTAATTACTCTTGGATTAGCCCTTCTCCTTGCTGTGAAATATATTTTCTTTGAGCAAGCAGAGACTGAATCCACACTCTCTTTGAAGAATCCCATAACATCTCCAGTGATGGTCCAGAAAAGGGTCCCTGAGAACTGTTGCAGGAAACAGTCAGGACTTCTGAAAAACAATCAGAAATCTAACACAGTAGAAGAAGTTTTAGTTCCCAAAGATGGAAATGGTAATTTTTGGCATTTTAAAGTCTAAACCTATTCCTGAATATTTTGAATAGTGATATCTGTATTAACATGTTGTATTTGCTTTCAAAATTTAAGATTTTTGTAAACCAAAGTTCATTTTGTCTTTATGCAGCTGAAGTCATAAAACCTGTATTAGCAGAGTCATCGACTAAGGCTACATTTGCACTTGGCAGTTGCAACCCTGTGGGGACTTCTTTATTTTTTAATAGAAAAGAAGAAAAAGTTGAGTTCCCTCAAGAACCGCATTCTATTGTGAAATGTGTTTGTATACTTGGAAATGCAGAGGTATGTAACTTTTTTTTTAACCTCTACTGCAACATCTGATTTAAAAATTCTTACATTTAATTTTCCAGCATTTAAATGATCCCATTGACCATAGTGTCATTCTTCAGAGAGTTATATAGCTTTAATAACTTGGACACACAGACACAAAACAACACTCTTTCATAAGTCTCTTCTGCTCCAAAACAGATTCTGTTGAATTTTTTTCTTCAGTACAGGTTAATACAACAGATACATGTATGTTTTTGAATTTGTAAAAAATAACCTTTTACTTTGAACCTCCCTCTATCCTCGAGACTGGGGGAGGGAGCAGCTTCATTCATGACATAATAAGTAACTAAAGCTTCATCATGAATGCATATAAGTTGGTGTCTGAGTAAAAAATTTTATTTTGCTTTATCATATCCTGTCCTACTTTAAAAACTGACACTGGCAGTTGGTTCCTTTAGATGTTCTCTGATATTGTCAAAGTTAAGTTGTTACCCTTTTTCATTTGGAAACATTTAAAAGGATTTTCACCAAGACAATCTATACTTTCTTTCCCCACCCTTTACATTTCCAGAAGGGAGCAGAATTCCTTACTGATGCTGAGGTAATCAACTTAGTTAATGCTAAGCATATTTCTGCATACAAACTGGAAACCATGATGGAAACTTAGGAGCGATGTGTGTCCATATCTAAGAAACTCCCTGAACCTTCATCATTGCAATATCTTCCTTATAGGAATTACAATTATTCTTTGGTAAGCAAAAGACATACAAACAAAACTCACTGTAAAACCATTTTCCAAATCTATGAAATATCTGCTCGAATTGATGGATATGAGTTAACAATGAGTTTGGTCAAAACTGATGGTGGGGCGTTAAGCAAACATAAGGCACTACCTTTTATTGGTTTTGATGTCTTTAAACCTGGGGAGGTAAGTAAGTTTTGTAACTTATCCAAAAATATTTCCTACCAAGGTATGCAGTTGCCTTATCTCCTAAATGCAGAATTCTACTCATACTGAGTCTGAGTTCAGTTGAATGAAAATAGTACCCTAACCTCAAGTTAAAAAGAAAGTTTATTTAAAATTAATTTAACAGTATTAAATTTATTTTATTTAATAGTGTTTAAGACTTAATAAGATTTAATAGGTCTACCAAATACTAAACTTTAACAGTATTAACTGTTGATAGCTTTAGCTGTAACTTTTTGAGGTGGCAATTGGTTGCTTTATGAGTAAGTTTGTGGGGAGTTTTTTTATAAGATACCTTGTAGTCGTGTATAGTACATAGCATACTGTTCTATATCACTATTATATGTAACCTTAATATGATATTTTTGTAAGGTTATGGGAGTTTGCTGTGAAAACGTGATTGGATATATGCCTATTCCTGTAGGTGAAGCAGGACCACTATTTTTGGATAACAAAAAGTTTCAAGTTCCAATGGCAACAACAGAAGGATGTCTTGTAGCAAGTACAAACAGAGGATGTAGAGCAATATGTATAAGTATTGCTTGACTAGCTTGAAAAAATTTCTGTATTATAAAACATATTTGGGGATGATACAAGGTGTGGGGGATTTTTTTTTTTGGTTTGTGGGATTTTTGGGGGTTGATTTTTTTTTTTTACTTCCTAAAAACTAATATTTACTTTCAGTAATCTTGGTTTTTTTCCCTTCTGCTTTGAATTTAAGCTTGGTGGAGGAGCAAGTAGCTGCATTCTGGCAGATGGGATGACTCAGGGACCTGTTGTAAGGCTGCCCACTGCCTGCCAGGCTGCAGAAGTGGAAGTTTGGCTTGAAAGCCCCAAAGGTTATAAAATTAAGAAGGAAGCTTTTGACAGCACTAGTAGGTTAGTACAATGGCTATTCCAGCCTTATGTCCTGATATAAGACTTCTATGGGTGGTAGAAGGCTCCTAATTGTATTTCTGCATACTGCAGTATAGGAAATTACATAGTCATTTGAGCTATCCCAAGTACTGTGAATCTAAGAATGCAAAGTTACTTTGGCTATATACCAAGACTAGTAAACATTTTCTGATGATAAGTGGTAAACAAATAGATCATAGCAACAAATACATTTGCATTGTGTAATATTTAATACATAATTCGGTCTAAACATTTAAAAATAAACATAAAAGCTTATTTGGGTTTTTAGTTGTTATTATGAAAAAGTCATTGTTAACATTAGTAATATCTGAAAGGTTAGGTTCCAAACTAAATTTATTTGTGAGATTCCAGAGAATATGGGATAAACTAATGCTAGAACTGAAATGTTTAAAAAATGTAAAACAGTATTAAGTTTATTTCAAGTCTTAGAGTTTCTTCTGAGACTTATGATTACCTGCCTTCTTTAAGAAGATTTGAAAAGATATTTCTTTATCAGTTATGTTTCTTACCAATCTTACAAGTGTCACCCAAGGACATATTTTGGTAAGAATCAACTCATGCTGCTGTTAAAATGCAGTGTTTCCCAGTTTTTGTTTGACCCTGTATGAATAAATCTTTGACTTGTGGAGTTTGCATTGTTGTTGAAGATGGCATGAGTTTTGCCTTGCTGTAAAACTGTCATGAGAGTGTCCAAAGGCATCATTTTTTAGTTTATACATGGTAGTTGGATGTTTTAGGGAATACAAAGGAGATAAATTTACTCAAGATTTCATAACTCTAACAAAGCTCTTCCACCTTCCAGGTTGTTATAATTTTCAGACTGAAAGTACTAGTTTATGAGAAGTGAGTAAAAATACTATCCTAGCATGTCTTTTGAACATCCTCATTTCTGGATCTTTTTCAATTCTAAAATTTCTAAAATTCTGGGTACAGAATTGGACACAGTATTCAAAGTGTGTGTGCAGACTGGATTTATACATTGGCATAACTGTGTTTTGGTTTTCCTTCCTAGTAGTTTCCTAGTTTTCAAATTGTTTGCATCTAGAATAACATATCCAGCAGGACCAGGGAAGTGATTGTCCCCCTGTACTCAGCACTGGTGAGGCTGCACCTTGAATACTGCATTCATTTTTGGGACCCTTGCTTTAAAAAGGACATTGAGGTGCTGAAGCATGTCCAGCAAAGGGCAACACAGCTTGTGAAGGGTCTAGAAAACATGTCTTATGAGGAATGGCTGAGGGAGCTGGGTTTGTTTGGTCTAGAGAAGAGGAGGCTCAGGAGGGACCTCATTGCTCTCTACAACTACATGAAAGGAGGTTGTAGTGAGGTGGGGGTTTCTGCTGTGCCTACAGTGACATGACAAGAGGAAATGGCATTAAACTGAGACAGGGAAGATAAAGATTAGATATCAGAAAAATTTTTTTTTAGTGTTAGGATGGTCAGGCATTGGAATAGGTTGCCCAGGGTGGTGGAGTCACCATCCCTGAAGGTGTTCAAGAGGCATCTGGATCTGGAGTTGGGTAATATGGTTTAGTGGCTGTAGTGGGTTGACCTCGACTAGATGTCAGGTGCCCACCAAGCCATTTTATCAACTTCCCAGCCAGACGAGGGAGAGAGAATAAGATGGAAAACAACTCGTAGTTTAAGATAAGGCAGTTTACTAAAGCAGAAGCAAAAGTATGCATGTGCACAAGTGAAGAGGAAAATAACAATGTTTATTCTCTACTTCCCATCAGCAATGATGTCCGACCACTTCCCAGGAAGCAGGGCTTCAGCACATGTAGCGGTTGCTCAGAAGGCAAACATTGTAAACAATGAATGCCTCCCCTTCCTGCTCCTTTAACTTTTATATCTGAGTTTTATGTTCCTTCTATGTCAATGTGTCCTCATTCTTTGGCCAGATGTTATTTTTCGCTACCTTTGAGTTTTTAATTCTTTTAGTTCTTTTGTTAGGATCTTACATCTTGAGTTAACTCCTTCAGGATCCTGCTCTGTTTCAGTACTTATGACTAGAGTCACTCAAACTCCACCTAAACATAAAGAGATAGTATTAAAGTAAGTTGGGGATTGGGGGAAAATGAGAGGAAGACTCCACCGAAACTACTGGGATCAGCTGACGTTGAACCTGTCTTCTCCACTCATAGGGATGCTAAGTAGAGGGAATACATTTCTGGCCCCAGCCATGCAAACTTTAACCACATCTGGGATGTGCACTGTACACAGTCTGGACTTTTAGGGAATCTTTTGTCCTCTGATAAGATTGTTTCCAGTACAGATAATTCTCTCAAGCACCGGATACCTTGTTCCATTGTGTTCCGCTGTCCTTGCTGTACATGGAGGTCCTCCTTACAAAGATATCTCTCCCTCACACTTGGCAGTAGTCGCTGCCAGAGGCTGAGAGTTTCCTGCCTCTTTCCAATCCCCTGATCAACAACCACATCTAGAGACAGGGATCCCAGTTGCCTTGCTTCACTCCCATCTAGAACTGTATCATTAGCTGCAATGTCACAGACTGGGAGCAACCAGGTCAAAGAGGACTTGTTTGCCTGTTGTGTAAACTCTCTCTGCAGCTCACGGAGCTTGCCCAGGGATAGAGACCAAGTGATGATTTCTGGCTCTGTTTCTTCTACTGGATGTGAAGGTCTTGCCTGTTCCTCATCATTCACTACACAAACTGATTTTGTCTTGGATTTTCTTTTCTGGGCAGGGACAACTGCTATTGGTTCATGTTGGAGGATGCAGCAAGGCTGCAGTGCCTGGCAGCATGGAAAAGAATGTAAATAAGAGGTGAACATCCAATCATACATGAAGGCTAGTGGTAAATATAGATAATAGAGCTAAGAATAGTGTTAGTATGTAAGATTCTACAGGAGATGGTGTGTGAGTGCAGCTGTGTGAAGAACAAGATGTAATATTCTGGATGAAGCAATAAAGCTGAATTTAGGCCACCATCATAGAATGTCCAGTTTTATTTACTTGGTCGTCCTCACAAACAATTACAAATGGTGACCTCAGAGTGTTATGGACCACGAGGGACCACGACATAATACTGATGAGACTCCCACCCTGATATGGAGTCAAAAATGGACTTGATCCCCATCGAGGGATCGGAGATAATTCCCTGAGGAATTGAGGCCGCAGTTAGAAGTACGGTGAAGATGAAGTCGAGGGACTGGAGATAATTCCCTGAAAGAAACTGGAACCGCAGGGTGAGGTGCAGTGAGGACGAAGCCCGGTGTAGCTGAGAGCAACGGGGCAGATGTGAAAAATGGGTCCAGATCCGAGATTTCTTGACACCTGAGGCAGGTGAGCCACCAGGAACTGTGGGGTGTGATGGGACCAGTTAGAGTCCGGATAGAAACACATGGTTGGCGCTTGAAATGCACTGCTTAGACAACGATGCTGATGATGACCGCTCACGACGCGAAGTTCAAAGAAACGGCGGTTCTAAGCGGGGTTTACACCGGCACAGGGAGGGGGGTGCACAGCGAAGCGGCACTGCGAAGTGGCAACATGGACTAGCAACACTGCTCGACAAGGACTCGTGGGGCAGGGCAGCCCGGCTCACCAGAGCCGAGTCGGAGCTGGGACCGGGGCCGGGACCACCTC